>NC_053500.1:270130-475569 GCF_905171775.1 Rana temporaria | reverse complement strand
CCTCCCCCCCCCCCCCCCCCCCCCTCTACCGACCCGTCCTGTCTTCCTCCCCTCTACCGACCCGTCCTGTCTTCCTCCCCTCTACCGACCCGTCCTGACCTTGGGGCACCAAGTGCTGGGAAGTCTTCCTGATGAGGCCAGACAGTAATGCATGTATTGGTTGGAGATGGTCAGGACTTCATTGCCGCTTTCTGTCCTGGTCATGCCGGTGTCCTATCGATATGGGTCGCCTATCGGATAGTGCCTGGACTGCGCAATCGGAGCTGACGGAAATTTGAGGATGAACAGGTGTTCGTCAGCTGTAGACGGAGCATGCACAATCAACACGCTGCTCACTCCTGATTCTCTGCTGGTTATACACGCCGCTCGCTCAATACAGCAAGGGGCGGATGTGTGGTTATAAGAGGCCGCGTGATGGCCAGTGCTTTTCTCAAAGGGGCGGGTGTGTTATTGAGAAGTGTGATTACAGGGGATGCATTTATACATAGTTGTAATGGATGTGTCCTCCCCCCTTTGAGAAAAGCACTAGCCATCATGCTGCCTCATAACCATACATCCGCCCCTTTGAGAAAAGCATCTGCCCTTTGCTGTATTGAGCAAGTGGTGTGTGTAACCAGCCCTGAGCATCGGGATTGCGCATGCTCCGTCTACAGCTGATGAACACCTGTTCATCCATTGAGCTTTCCGTTGGCTCCGATTGCGCATTCGCTGCACAGTGCAGGCGGGGCACTATCTGATGGGGGACCCATATCGATAAAACACCGGCACCCTTGTCCTGGTATCACTGGGGGGGGAGAATCTCTCCAATGAAGACACAGCGGCCAGAAAAACAAGTCCTACAAGATTGTTGGCTGGTCCTTAATACCAACTGCTTGTAGGCGTTAGTCTGTTGGCAAGGTGTAGATAGTGTGCTACCTCCTATGATCCGTGTACAAGATCCCCAGACCAGATGCTGGAAGCTTTGTATGAGCTTGCTGTACACACTACGTATACAAGCTGAAGCTGGTGTACCGGCCTTAGTGTATGTCCGCCTCTGCCGTCACATTTCAGAAATCCCCCCCCCCCTTCACTATGTTATGTGTTCCCCCTTCACACCGCAGACCCCTCTAGAGGTTTCCTTGGAGAAGGGGGTCATGGCAGACCACAGAATTCTTGGTCCCTCTGCCCTAGTAGTTCCTGTTGGAACCCTTTGGGCAGTGTTCAAATCTAGTTTGCAACTGAAGAGATCTGCCAGCACAGTACAGAGGGGGTTTAGAATGGGTGGAAAAGGCCCTCCTGTCCCCTTTAAAGCTGGATTCCAGGAATGGATTTTATTGCGTAGTAGATAGTCCAGCTTGGTCCTGCAGGAGACCCTGGTGGAAGCCGGAAGTCACCGCAGTGGTTGCCACTTCTTAATTTCTCTGCCATCTTTCTCTATGAATACTTGGTGTTGTGTGGATTGTGAGATCACGGCATTTTTTGCATTAGTGATCCTCCCCTTCCTCAGGGATGCCACAGGTATGGCGTATATGGTCCACTAATTGCATATCCCTGGTATATATGGTCCAGGCTGAACTAATGTAACTGCAAAAAAAAATCTCCAAAAAATGGAAGGTTGACGGTGTGTGTGGCCTGGCCAATCCAGTGAGCAAGCAAACCAGCGCTCATAGGAACAGCATAACCCCTCAGGGTTTTTAGAACAGATCAGGTGAGTATTTTAAATATTTATTGGAAAATGATCTATACAGTAGAAAATGTAAATCAATTTCAGTACAAAAACGCAGGCATATCTATAAATGCCCTCTGGTATGAAGGGCTGTTGAAGACGATGCCTGACATGTTTCAGACCCCTAGGTCCTTCTTCATAGTCTGAATCATCTAAAGCGTACTAACATATTTAAACAATTTCATCATTGATCAACCTTCGCATGGGATTGAACAGCCATACAAATAGAAAAATAGGAGACTTGTACTTGAATACAAAGGGGGAGCTGGCAGAGATGGAATTGGCCGCCACTGTTGCCAATTCAAGATGGAAAAGGGGGGGCAGACGCTGAGATAACAGGACACAACATCAGGAGTGAGTACTCCAATCAGTGGGAGTTCCCGCACTCACATTGGGCTCTTTGGTGTCCTATCTCAGCGTCTGCCCCCCCTTTCCATGTCAAAAAACAAAATTTCCAAGCTCAACTTTAACCAGTCAGCAACCAACCAAATTCACCGGTCTAACAATGGGTTAAAAACGGGTGTTTAGTTGCACGTATTTGCATATACATGCGTAAGATGCAGGCCCCGTCAAGGGTCCCTGTATATTGAAGACCCCAACTCTAAAATGTAGAGTCTCCTCAGTGGAAGCGCATGTATGATGAAGGGCAGATGACTGGAGGGGGAGCCCAACCCTCCTTAAAGGAGCAGGAACACTAAACACCCAGCACATTGGCAGCAAAGGTGCCTTTTCCATCGTGAATTAGCAACAGTGGCAGCCAATTCCATCTCTGCCAGCTCCCCCTTTGTATTGAATGGTGATCGGCTCATACATGCGAGTACAAGTCTCCTATGCCTATTTCTATGGGTGTTCAATCACATGCAAAGGTTGGCTAATGTTTAAATATGTTCACTTTATAGAGCATGTACGCTTTAGATGACATTCAGATTGTGAAGAAGGACATAAGGGGCTGAAACATGTCAGGTGTCATCCTCAACAGCCCTTCACACCAAAGGGCATTTATAGCTATGCCTGCATTTATGTACTGTCTAGATTATTGAGAAATGATAAACATTTTTATATACTTGCCAGACTCACGGTCTGTTCTAAAAATCCTGAGGGGGGTTGTGCTGTGCCTATGAACACTGGGTTTGTTTACCTGGAGTTATCGCACTAGACTAGAGCATCTAAAATCATAATTGGCTTTGTCTATATATGTGAGCACACACCTGCTTGCTATATGTAGATGTGGTCCAGCTTGTCTATTGTAGATCAGCTGTGATGGCGTGTGAAGGGGAGACACAGAATACCACCACCAATGGAAACCAATACTCACCGCATGGACGCCAAAGCCAAGCGGGTCCCTCTGTCAATCCTCAGCCCACATTCCCGCATCTTCAATACCTAATGAGGACCGGTAGTGTCCCTGTGAGATTGCTGGTTGTATTGACGGGTATACCAGACCTGTAGACTGCTCCTTGCTGTAACCACCAGCCTTCTCACAGCTGCTCTCTCTGGATGACTTTACAGGAGGTCATGGAAATAACACGAGATGTTGACATACCTTCTTGGGAAGATGTCTTTTATGTGTTTTAAAGCTAAAGTCCAAGAATTCTGACACTTTGTAAAGTGAAGGACCACTGAGCTAATTCCAAGAAGCTGCATGGACCCCCCTACCTTGTTTACATTTCATGGGTTTGCTCTGCTCTGGTATGTAAGAGGAGAGAAGCACAGCAAATGTCTACCTGTTGTGACATGTTTACATGGCTTCTATTCCTGTCTTTCCCTTCTGCTGCCCATTCTCAGAAGCCTTTGTATTTCGTGAATGTGTTCAGATAATACAAAGGCTTCTGTGAATAGGGGAGGGATGGGCATAACGGCTGCAGCGCTCGTAGGGATCAGCCATTGCTCTCCTGGAATATTATAAAGCTGTCAGAGCAAAGCCCCCAAGGGAGTCATGCACCTTGCTGGGCTTAACTTGGTGTGCCTTTTATTTTTTTTCACCTCTTTAAATCAACATAGTTTTGGTCAACATGAGTGCTAAAGCAGAACTAAACCGAGCGGTTTAATGTTATCTGAAGTGTAAGTGAAGGATTTCTTGTTAAAGGGCAAGTTCACCCTTGATTGAAAAATCTGTAAGTTACACTGGACCCACCCTCCTCCCCCCCCCCCCCCTTCTGACCTGGAGCCTGGCGATAACATGCTAGAAGACCTTGTATAGCCGCCTCACCGGTCCGGGGCTTAGAAATCCGCTTGGCTCAATCTCCCAAACCTACTTCGTCAGGAGGTATGTATAGAAGCATTCTAATTGGTTGGTGCCAACCAGTCAGAACCCGCGTAGCCTGGTCTGTCACCGCAGGCGAAGAGGCGAGACATTCGCGGGGATTTGAAATCTCCTGGCTGCAGGTGGGGAGTTTGACTCAGGCGGTACACCTGTCAAATGGTAACAGGTGTACCGTCTCCTAGCCGGTGACCGCCGGACTCCCAGTTAGTGGGACTGGGTGCGATAGGAATTTTCTGTAAACGTGAACTTGCACGTTAATGAAGATTTCTTAATACATACCAATGCTTTCTATGTCTGTGCTCCAGTCCAGGCTTTCCTCCTGTGGTGATCACTGATGGTCCTTAGCGTGTCCACCCTCAACCCAACATTGAAGCTCTCATATAGTCACATGGCAGACACAGATCTACATGGAGGCCAAGATGGCGGCATTCTTGGCGTTTAGTTCTGCTTTAAATCCTCTATAGAATGAAAGGCACAGGATGGGCGAGGGCCCAGTATAGTAAAGTGATAGGAGTACCAGACCTTGGGTTGTCTCCTTCTCCAGTCTGGGATATTCCATTAATATAGTAGTGTCCCAAACATCGTCAAGTCCAAACAGGGTAAAAATGAGGGAACTGAAACGCATGAAACTTTTCCCCTGGAAAAAAGCATTGAAGGCAACGATATCCAACCAGTGTTCTGCCCACTGACTCACCCTTGGATATACAGCTGGGTGTGGTCCTAACACATAACTATGAACCCCCCCCCACCAAACACGGGGGTTAGGACATGGACATCCTTCCCCTTACAGAAGTTACTGGGAACCACGCAGTGTATTTATAATGACACGTTTTATTGAGAAGTTTAACAAATATCAAACCGCATATATTTTTTTCCCTAGGGTTTTGGTACTCTTGTTCTTCTTAAGGGAAAGGACATCCATGTCCGCGTTTCCCCGAATTGGTGGTTCATTGTCACAGGTCCCATGTTTGATAGAAGTGGTTTTGTAGAACTGTCCTGACATTAGATGAGTGTAATGATCAGAATGCAGTGACAGTTATAGGTGGGATATGTGGTGGTCAGAATGCAGGGAACGGTTATGGGTGTGGTATAATGCAGTGAGTTATAGGTGGGGGGGTATAATGCAGTGACTGTTCTGGGTGGGGGTATGATGCAGTGACGGTTCTGGGTGGGGGTATGATGCAGTGACGGTTCTGGGTGGGGGTATGATGCAGTGACGGTTCTGGGTGGGGGGTATAATGCAGTGACTGTTCTGGGTGGGGGTATGATGCAGTGACGGTTCTGGGTGGGGGTATGATGCAGTGACGGTTCTGGGTGGGGGTATGATGCAGTGACGGTTCTGGGTGGGGGGTATAATGCAGTGACTGTTCTGGGTGGGGGGTATAATGCAGTGACTGTTCTGGGTGGGGGGTATAATGCAGTGACGGTTCTGGGTGGGGTGTATAATGCAGTGACAGTTATAGATGGGGGGTATGTGGTGGTCAGAATGCAGGGAACGGTTATGGGTGTGATATAATGCAGTGAGTTATAGGTGGGGGGTATGATGCAGTGACTGTTCTGGGTGGGGGGTATAATGCAGTGACTGTTCTGGGTGGGGGGTATAATGCAGTGACTGTTCTGGGTGGGGGGTATAATGCAGTGACTGTTCTGGGTGGGGGGTATAATGCAGTGACTGTTCTGGGTGGGGGGTATAATGCAGTGACTGTTCTGGGTGGGGGGGTATAATGCAGTGACTCTTCTGGGTGGGGGGGTATAATGCAGTGACTGTTCTGGGTGGGGGGTATAATGCAATGACTGTTCTGGGTGGGGGGTATAATGCAGTGACTCTTCTGGGTGGGGGGGTATAATGCAGTGACGGTTCTGGGTGGGGGGTATAATGCAGTGACGGTTCTGGGTGGGGGGTATAATGCAGTGACGGTTCTGGGTGGGGGTATAATGCAGTGACGGTTCTGGGTGGGGGTATAATGCAGTGACGGTTCTGGGTGGGGGTATAATGCAGTGACGGTTCTGGGTGGGGGTATAATGCAGTGACGGTTCTGGGTGGGGGTATAATGCAGTGACTGTTCTGGGTGGGGGGTATAATGCAGTGACTCTTCTGGGTGGGGGGGTATAATGCAGTGACTCTTCTGGGTGGGGGGGTATAATGCAGTGACTGTTCTGGGTGGGGGGTATAATGCAGTGACTCTTCTGGGTGGGGGGTATAATGCAATGACTGTTCTGGGTGGGGGGTATAATGCAGTGACTCTTCTGGGTGGGGGGGTATAATGCAGTGACGGTTCTGGGTGGGGGGTATAATGCAGTGACGGTTCTGGGTGGGGGGTATAATGCAGTGACGGTTCTGGGTGGGGGTATAATGCAGTGACGGTTCTGGGTGGGGGTATAATGCAGTGACGGTTCTGGGTGGGGGTATAATGCAGTGGGGGTATAATGCAGTGACAGTTATGGACGGCATGTGGATGGACACCACTCAGTTAACACTTTTGTTTCTGTTAATTCAGCCCGTTACTGGTAGAGAAGAATTGAGCTCAGCACTGCCAGTACAGGTTAGTTTTCATCTGTAAGTACCGTTTGTATTCCTTATTTCTAATTCACGCTCTGCACTGTGAAGGAAGAGGCTTCATGTGACGGGATGACTACAGTCATGTGCACAGTGAAGGAAGCCGTTCAGTCCTAAGACTGCTACCCCTTGCTGTGTAGGTGACGTCTGTAGAGATGTGTATGCATCTAATGTACTCAGGACTGGCACTTCATGTGTAGATGGATAAACTGTCAGTGTGGACACTGCTGTGCTAACATGTGCATGTTCCTTGTGCTTCTAATGTCTATCCAATTGTGTGCTGTGTGCCCGTATATGAAGACCGGTACCATGATGGCAGGCAGTCGGAATAGTGACAAGTGGTTGGTTCATATGGGTTGATGTACCTCACACCAAGCCTGTGTGCATGAAACCCCAATAGAATGACGCCACACCTTACTGGTACACAGGACATCTCCCAGACATGTACATTCAGATATGTGACATCCCAATGAGACTCTGCCACACATTACTGGTACACAGGACATCTCCCAGACATGTACATTCAGATATGTGACTTCCCAATGAGACTCCGCCACACATTACTGGTACACTGTCCACAGAACATCTCCCAGACATGTACATTCAGATATGTGACATCCCAATCAGACTCCTCCACACATTACTGGTTCACGGCCCACAGAACATCTCCCAGACATGTACATTCAGATATGTGACATCCCAATGAGACTCTGCCACACCTTACTGGTACACAGGACATCTCCCAGACATGTACATTCAGATATGTGGCATCACAATGAGACTCCGCCACACATTACTGGTACACAGGACATCTCCCAGACATGTACATTCAGGTATGAGACTCCTCCATACATTACTGGTACATGGCCCACATCTCCCAGACATGTACATTCAGGTATGAGACTCCTCCATACATTACTGGTACATGGCCCACATCTCCCAGACATGTACATTCAGGTATGAGACTCCTCCATACATTACTGGTACATGGCCCACATCTCCCAGACATGTACATTCAGGTATGAGACTCCTCCATACATTACTGGTACACGGCCCACAGGACATCTCCCAGACATGTACATTCAGGTATGAGACTCCTCCATACATTACTGGTACACGGCCCACAGGACATCTCCCAGACATGTACATTCAGGTATGAGACTCCGCCACACATTACTGGTACACAGGACATCTCCCAGACATGTGACATCCCAATGGGACTCCTCCACACAATACTGGTACATGGCCCACATCTTCCAGACATGTACATTCAGATATGTGACATCCCAATGAGACTCCACCACACATTACTGGCACACAGAACATCTCCCAGACATGTACATTCAGATATGTGACATCCCAATGAGACTCCACCACACATTACTGGTACACAGGACATCTCCCAGACATGTACATTCAGATATGTGACATCACAATGAGACTCCGCCACACATTACTGGTACACAGGACATCTCCCAGACATGTACATTCAGATATGAGACATCCCAATGAGACTCCACCACACATTACTGGTACACAGCCCACATCTTCCAGACATGTACATTCAGATATGTGACTTCCCAATGAGACTCCACCACACATTCCTGGCCCACAGAACATCTCCCAGACATGTACATTCAGATATGTGACATCACAATGAGACTCCGCCACACATTACTGGTACACAGGACATCTCCCAGACATGTACATTCAGATATGTGACATCCCAATGAGACTCCGCCACACATTACTGGCACACAGAACATCTCCCAGACATGTACATTCAGATATGTGACATCACAATGAGACTCCGCCACACATTACTGGTACACAGGACATCTCCCAGACATGTACATTCAGATATGAGACTCCTCCATACATTACTGGTACACGGCCCACAGGACCTCTCCCAGACATCCAGGTATATTACCCCTACACTAGAACAATGGTAACGATGATACTGCATAGCGTATGTTCCAGCCGGAATCTCTTATGGGCTGCCCTGTGATCTGGGTGCTGGTTGGCTGTGGACAGGGGCCAGGGTGGAACGTTTTCTCTTTCGTTCATAGACGGACACAGCCTTCATTGACCTTAGGGTTATGCTTCTTCCTACCAGGAGATTTAGGCAGAATTCTACAGCACTTAAGGTGTTAAAAACTTTCCTTCATGCTGCTCCTCCCAGGGGGCGTGGCTCCCCAGGCATAACCCACACCCTGCTTTAGCAGCCTCAGTTTGTTTTCTGCCTAACGACAGGAGGTCAAGGCTATCTCTGGAGTTCCTGGACTCTGGAGTTTTTTTCTGGCGATTTTTCTCGCTTTTTTTATTATTTTGTTCCTGCATTTTTGAATCCTGCGATTCTTCTATCAACAGCCGACTGGGTGACAGGCTGGGTCCTCGACTCTTGTAGTCCCCCCATGTTCGGCCTTCGAGCGTGTGCCGGCCCTCAGCTCAGCTTTGGGACGTCCACGACAGGCCCCATTGCTCCAGGGGCGGCCGGGGAACTTTGGTTCTAGGGCACACATATGACCGGTCTCTATGGCTTTGTCACAGTGTGTCTGGCCGACAGCCATGCCGTTTACGGACGTTGGTTCTGTCTGGGATACCTCCAGCCGGGTAGTCGCAGGACAGGTAAGTAGTGGCCCCTTACTCAGGTAAGTGGTCTGGCTGGTGGTTTCCCTGGGGAGGTCGACTGAGGGTCCGCCCTGCTTTCCTCTCTCCCCTTCCTCTCCCTCCTTCCCCTGACTGGGTAGTGGCTGTGAAGGGGGGCCTCCTGGGTTTTCTTTGTTACCACCGGGGCCCGTGTGTTGTTAGGGGGACTGTGTTGTTACTCTGGGGTGTGCTGCTGTGTTCTATGAGGTAATTTTTACCTCAGACAGCGGCCGTCTTGGAAATCTCCTTGGTAACGCTGTGATTCTTTTCTGAGGTAACAGACAAAGCAGTCAGGGCTGCTGTGTTCTATGAGGTAATTTTTACCTCAGACAGCGGCCGTCTTGGAAATCTCCTTGGTAACGCTGTGATTCTTTTCTGAGGTAACAGACAAAGCAGTCAGGGCTGCTGTGTTCTATGAGGTAATTTTTACCTCAGACAGCGGCCATCTTGGAAATCTCCTTGGTAACGCTGTGATTCTTTTCTGAGGTAACAAAGCAGTCAGTGCTGCTGTGTTCTGTGAGGTAATTTTTACCTCAGACAGCGGCCGTCTTGGAAATCTCCTTGGTAACGCTGTGATTCTTTTCTGAGGTAACAAAGCAGTCAGTGCTGCTGTGTTCTATGAGGTAATTTTTACCTCAGACAGCGGCCGTCTTGGAAATCTCCTTGGTAACGATGTGATTCTTCCCTGAGATGACTCGGCACAGCCTCTGGTCAGTTTTAGTGCTGTTACAGTTTTAGTGCTGTGAATCTTCCATGAGGTGAATACACATCACAGTCAGCACATCAGAGCACACCTGAGGTTTTTCAGCTCCCTCTGCAGCTGGGTGGGGTGGTGAATACCGGGGGCCCCCCATGCTCTGCAATAGCAGCAAGGAGGTGACCAGTGGGTTTTTTTTTTTTTGTCCTGCCTTGCAGGGTGGGTGACTCAGCGCTGACACTATGGAACTCAAGCTATGCCTGAGTTAACCCTTACCGCCCCTCCCCCTGCCACATCTGTTATGTTGGCTGTCCTGGGTTTCTTGCCAGGTTTGAAGCAGCTAGTGCCCGGATGGGGGGTAAAAAAGCGCCCCCTTCCTGAAGCCTGCTTCTGGGGATGACACAGAATCGCTGTTTTTTTCTGGTTCTGTTATGTCAGAGGCTGCGGGTTTTAACCCTTATGGATAGTGAGGATGACTCTGCTGCAGTCAGTTGCTGGCAAGAATTTGTTGGAGCTCTTGTTTCTGCGGTGCGTGAGGCTCTAAAAATTGAGGATGTGGCGGAGACACCTCCGTGTCAGTACCAGCAGACTACCACGCATCGCTGAAGTGTTTCCTTGTGTTCCTTATTTGGACTATATGTTATACAAGGAATGGGATGCACCGAAAAAAGTTTGTCAAAAAAACTTTGCAACCCGTTACCCCCTTGAGGGGGGTTTTAAAAAAAAAAAAAAAAAGTAGGTCTCTCCTCCGCCAGTGGACCCCCCTGTGTCCAGACTGCGCAAGGCCACCACATTGCCTGTGGAAGGGGCTCCTGCATTTCAGGATCCCGCTGATAGGAGAGTGGAGGCCGTGGCCCGCTCCCTATTCACGGTGGTGGGTTCGGCGGTGAGGCCGGCTCTGGCCGGGGCCCTGGCAGGCCCCGACTAAAAGGGCGAAGCTCCTGCTGCAGGAGCTGGAAGAAGGACCTCTAAGGTGGCCTTGGTGATCACCGTTAAGGGTGAACGGTCCTGTTGGGTCTTCCCTGACTGGCATCATTGAGGATGCCACAGGTGGTAAGCGCATGCTGTTCCCACGGTTTGGGAAGGGCTAGGGACCTCGCCCTGTGCAAGGACCCTCCTTGCCTACCTCCGAGCGTTTTTTCGCTCGCCCTGTGCGGTGGGGGTAGGTCTACATGGTGCTTGAATCCCCGCTGCGGGGTAGCAGCGCACCGGATACCGCATGCCTAACAAGTCTGCGGACATACCTGCTTCCGCCTGAAGGTCTGCTCCCGCCCGTGTCTCGGGTGGGAGACTGGCTTCGCATTGCGAAGTGTTTTCCTTGGGGTACAAGATTGAGTTTCTCTCTTGTCTGCCAAACAGGTTTTTTCCCTCCGGCTTCTGGCCTCCTCCGGTTCGCCGGTTGACTCCGTCAGGGGCTGTCCAGGATCTTCTGGTCAGGGGAGTGATTGTGCCAGTTCCCTCGTTGGAACGGTCTCTGGGTTTTACTCCATTCTGTTTGTGTCCCCATGGAGGATGGGGCCCGGTCGATCCTGGGCCTCAAGTCCCTCGTTTTGTTTTGTCAGGTTTTTCTGGCATCCTTGGATGTCATGAACGTGTACCTGCAGATCCTCAAACCACCAGAGATTCTGTGCTTTGCGGTCGGGGGGGACCATTTTCAATGGTGTCCTTCCCATTCGGCGGGTTTTCGCCAAGGTGCTCGTACCGATACTGGCCCGGCTGTGACAGCGGGGGTTTGTTATCATGGGATGTCTGGACGACATTCTCCTACGAGCTTCTTCGAGCTCTGCATTGGTGGAGCCGTGTCTATCACGTGTCAGGCTCTCCGAGTGTTCGGCTGGTTTCTGGATTGTCCTGAAATCAGGGTTGATTCCGTCTCAGGGATACCTGAGACTGGTCCTGGATTCCTCCGGGGCGGGAGTGTTTTTCTCCTAGCGGAAAAACTTCAGACTCTGCTATCTGCTGTGCAGCAGTTGCCGACCCAGAAGCGGTCATCTCTGCGATTCTGCAGGAAGGTTCTGGGTCAGTTGGTAGCCTCTTTCGAGGCGGTTCCGTATGCCCAATTCCACGCCAGGGTACTACGGAGGGAACTGCTGTCACGATGGGACTAGCTTCCGTCATCTCTGGATTACCAGATTCAGTTGAGTCATCTGATCATGTCTCCCCTGGTATGGTGGCTGGCGTTTCCGGTGCTTCGGGCCGGAAAGTCATTTTTCTGCAGGCCACTGGACAGTGGTCACGACGGATGCCAGCCTCTCCGGTTGGGGAGGGGCGCTTGGGGCACCCAGTCAGCCCAGGGGCACTGGACTCAGGTGGAGTCCTGCCTACTGATCAACGTTCTGGAGCTCCGAGCAATCAAGCTTTGCCTTACCAGGTGGTCCCTGGATCTACAGGGCCGACCGGTCAGGATCCTGTCCGATAACACCACGTCCGTGGCGTAGGTTGATCATCAGGGAGGCACACTGAGTTCTGTTGCAGCGACGGGGGTCGCGCGCATCCTTTCGGTGGGCCGAAGGGTCCGTTCCGGCTCTATCGGCCGGGTAAATTCCGGGAATACGGAATTGGCTAGCCGACTACCTAAGTCGCACTGCACTGGGCCAAGGAGAGTGGTCTCTCCACCCGCAGGTGTTTCGGGGTCTGTGCCGAAAGTGGGGCACTCCGGACGTGGACCTTCTAGCGTCCCGTCTCTATATCGGTAGGTGCCACGGTTCGTGGCCAGGTTTAAGGACCCGTGGGCGGACGCGTCAGGCGCGTTGGTGGCTCCTTGGGGTCGCTGTCGCCTACTTTACACCTTCCCTCCTCGGAAGCTTCTTCCTCGCCTGCTGCGCAGAGTAGAAGCTGTAGGGATTCTATCGGTCCTGATTGCCCCAGATTGGCCGCGTCGCTTCTGGTACGCGGACCAGGTGCGTCTGCTGGCAGACGCCCCCTAGCGTCTTCCCCTGGGAATTGATTTTCTGTTACAGGGTCCAATCTTCCACCCTGTTTCACAGCCACCGGCCTTAGCGGCGTGGCTGTTGAGAGCCAGGGGCTTAAGGACCGAGGCCTATTGGGCTCGGTGGTCTCTACCGTGCTGCCTGCACGGAGGTCTACCTCACGTAGGTTTTTTCCTCATACATGGAAGGCCTACTTCTCTGTGTGTGGGGAGATGAACTGGCACTCTCGTACATGCGTTGTGTACAGGATTCTGCTGTCTTTGCAGCAGGGAGTGGTTCAGGCTCTCGCCTTACGTACGGTTAGGAGCCAGATTTCTGCTCTGGCTGTTTTTTACTTGCAGCGACCCTTGGCATAGCACTCCTGGGTGCGTGCGTTGGGTCAGGGGGTCTGGCAGGTGGCCCCTCCGGTGCGCCCTCCATTACCCCCATGGGACTTAAATTTAGTCTTTTCAGTGCTTCGGGATGCTCCCTTTGAGGACATTCGGGAGGTTTTTTGTTTTATTGTCACAAAAGGTGATTTTATTTCTGGTAGCAATTACCTCGATCAGACGGGTGTCTGTCTGTTCTGGTGGCCTTGTCTTGCAAGGCTCCCTGCTTGGTCATCCGTAAGGATGAGGTGGTGCTGCGGCCGCAGCCGTTTTTCTCCCTAAGGTCGTTTCGGCTTTTCACTTGGATGTGGACATTGTTCTTCCATCCTTGTGTCCTCAGCCGAAGAACCCGAAGGAGGCCACTTTACATTCTTTGGATGTGGTTCGGGCCCTTCGAGTTTACTTGTCGGCGACAGCTCCGTTCCGGATGTCGGACTCGCTGTTCGTGTCTGTGTCCGGTCCCAGTAAGGGCCTGGCAGTTTCGTCGGCCACCATTTCCAGGTGGATCCGACGGATTGTGCTTCAGGCCTATGCCCTGAAGGGCGGGCGCCCCCCTTTCGGGTCATGGCGCATTCGACCAGGGCGATCGGGGCCTCTTGGGCTTTCCGACACCAAGCCTCTGTGTTACTGGTGTGTAAGGCTGCGACCTGGTCGTCGGTCCACGCTTTTTCAAAGTTTTATATGGTGGATGTGAGTGCATCTTCGGATGCCTCCATTGGCCGCAGGGTGTTACAGGCGGCAGTTTAAGGTTGGAGTTCCTCCGTTGAGTAACTCCGGTTTTTGTTTGGGGTGTAACCTGTTTTTGCTGTGTTATTTTTCCCACCCCTCGAATTTTTTTGACACTGCTTGGGGACGTCCCTAAGGTCAATGAAGGCTGTGTCCGTCTATGAACGAAAGAGAAAAAAGGATTTTTGTACTCACCGTAAAATCCATTTCTCTGAGTTCATAGACGGACACAGCACCCACCCCTCCTTTGTTTGTACTGCTTGTTACGAACTGAGGCTGCTAAAGCAGGGTGTGGGTTATGCCTGGGGAGCCACGCCCCCTGGGAGGAGCAGCATGAAGGAAAGTTTTTAACACCTTAAGTGCTGTAGAATTCTGCCTAAATCTCCTGGTAGGAAGAAGCATAACCCTAAGGTCAATGAAGGCTGTGTCCGTCTATGAACTCAGAGAAATGGATTTTACGGTGAGTACAAAAATCCTTTTTTTCCAACTCCTGGCTAATGAAAACCAGAACAGCATGATGGTGATGCCAAAGGCAACCGGTTTAATTTAGTTCCTATACTGGTATAGCCGGTGTTCCAGTACAGATGGAAGCCAATCGCCTTCATTCATGATCACCTTCTCTGTAATTATTCACAATATTTCCATCCTGTTATTGGACCACATGGAGTGTATTTGCAGGCACAGCCCATATCAACCAATCGGATGAGTGAGGAGTGTAGGATGGTAGTTGTGTATACACTTGTGCCTCTCTTTACCTGTAATTCAGTACAGCTTCTCCAGAGAGCCGTGTGCTGCGATTGGCTGGTCTTCCTTCCAGGTCTTCTCTCTTCTGTGTAAGTAACCTTATCCCTTCACCTGGCACTCATTGGTTGGTAAGTACCTCAGACACATGTATGGTTATCAATGTCTCTCTGGCACACACATCCGTCACAAGAGCTGAATATTCGGTAACTCGGGTTCCATTCACACTGACATGTCGCCACGCTGCCGATCCCAGCGGGAAGAATCTGGTGACCACACCCAGCCGTCAGTCCCAATCACATACACTGACAGGCTGGTGGCTGCAGCTATTCATGTCAGATTGCACCCCCAACGACTGCCTACAGGGGGGTCACAGAGAAAATCAGTGTGTCACAAATGGCTGCGGACCCCGACAGCCTGTCATTGCAGTGTATGGAGCCGGCGGCCGCAGCAGGCAATCCCAGCCATTGTAATCTATTTATTTCTGCTGCTGGGATTTGCAGCGTGGCCAACATTGACCACCAAACTTCAGTAAAAGGATTTGTTGCTATGGGTTACTGCGTCATGTACATTATCATTGCTGTAACTGCCTCAAACGCCTGTGCTGAGGTGATCTAGTTTTATATTCTGTATGTATATTGTGATAAGTCTATAAAGCTTTTTAAATGTCAAGCAGCTGCCTAACATAGAAGTGATCAGATAGGTTGTGCTGTCCCCCCCCCCCCCCCCCTCCATTGATTCTACATGGTAATATCATACTAGAAAGAGCCAGGTACACCCTCCAAATGCTGAAGATGGGTGCGAAGGGTAGTGCCCATGTCTAAACTCTGTCTACAGAGGTGCAGAATTGTGACTATCCACTACTTATAGGTCACCTGCCACTCCCTAAAATTAGTTTTGGGGATCTTTAGTAAAGTCTGATGTAAAAGTGGGGAGTGGGGACAGCTAAAAACCAACTCTACACATACTGTGGTGAGGGTAGTAGAGAAAATTATCATTCAATAAAGGGGTGGGACGGGAAGCTCTGTGGGCGGGCGCAGTGGGGTAGGAAACTCTGTGGGCGGGTGCAGTGGGACGGGAAGCTCTGTGGGTAGTAGAGAAAAATTATCATTCAATAAAGGGGTGGGACGGCAAGCTCTGCGGGCGGGCGCAGTGGGACGGCAAGCTCTGCGGGCGGGCGCAGTGGGACGGCAAGCTCTGCGGGCGGGCGCAGTGGGACGGCAAGCTCTGCGGGCGGGCGCAGTGGGACGGCAAGCTCTGCGGGCGGGCGCAGTGGGACGGCAAGCTCTGCGGGCGGGCGCAGTGGGACGGCAAGCTCTGCGGGCGGGCGCAGTGGGACGGCAAGCTCTGTGGGCGGGCGCAGTGGGACGGCAAGCTCTGCGGGCGGGCGCAGTGGGACGGCAAGCTCTGCGGGCGGGCGCAGTGGGACGGCAAGCTCTGCGGGCGGGCGCAGTGGGACGGCAAGCTCTGTGGGCGGGCGCAGTGGGACGGCAAGCTCTGTGGGCGGGCGCAGTGGGACGGGATGCTCTGTGGGCGGGCGCAGTGGGACGGCAAGCTCTGCGGGCGGGCGCAGTGGGACGGCAAGCTCTGCGGGCGGGCGCAGTGGGACGGGATGCTCTGTGGGTGGGCGGGCGCAGTGGGACGGGATGCTCTGTGGGTGGGCGGGCGCAGTGGGACGGGATGCTCTGTGGGTGGGCGGGCGCAGTGGGACGGGATGCTCTGTGGGCGGGCGCAGTGGGACGGGATGCTCTGTGGGCGGGCGCAGTGGGACGGGATGCTCTGTGGGCGGGCGCAGTGGGACGGGAAGCTCTGTGGGCGGGCACATGCAGAAATGTGCTATGTCTGTTTTGCTCTGTAATGTGAATCTATATTTGCATTGAATGGAGTTGCCAGCGGATGGCCTTGCGTTCCCTGGGATGGTTTGGTTTATTTCTGGATGACTTGGATTAGAAGACATGAAGTATATTAGGCCTTGTATTGGTAAGCGCAGTGATCTTCCATCATCCCGCCCCCTATTATAGATGAGCGATGAATTTCATGTTTAATGGTTCATGCAGGTCATGGATCGGCAACAATTTTATTTTTTTCTCTCTTCAATAAAGATATTTGTTTGTTTTTCTATGATTTTGAGTCCTGATTTTGTGTCCATTTATTCATGTGAGGGGTGATTACCTTTGGGAAAGATGAGTTTCCTGTTTTGTGCCTTCCTGTCCTGTCATAAATTTCAGAATGATGGCTCCAATTTGAAGAGTGACACGCTGAACACATACAAAGCCTGGGACACGCTGGACACGGGCATGAATACATACAAAGCCTGGGACACGCTGGACACGGGCATGAATACATACAAAGCCTGGGACACGCTAAACACGGACACAAATACATACAAAGCCTGGGACACGCTGGACACGGGCATGAATACATACAAAGCCTGGGACACGCTGGACACGGGCATGAATACATACAAAGCCTGGGACACGCTGAACATGGGCACTAATACATATAAAGCCTGGGACACGATGAACACGGACACGAATACATACAAAGCCTGGGACACGCTGGACACGGACACGAATACATACAAAGCCCGGGACACGCTGAACACGGACACGAATACATACAAAGCCTGGGACACGCTGGACACGGACACGAATACATACAAAGCCCGGGACACGCTGAACACGGACACGAATACATACAAAGCCTGGGACACGCTGGACACGGACACTAATACATACAAAGCCCGGGACACGAATACATACAAAGCCTGGGACACGCTGGACACGGACACGAATACATACAAAGCCCGGGACACGCTGAACACGGACACGAATACATACAAAGCCTGGGACACGCTGGACACGGACACTAATACATACAAAGCCCGGGACACGCTGAACACGGACACGAATACATACAAAGCCTGGGACACGCTGAACACGGACACGAATACATACAAAGCCTGGGACACGCTGGACACGGACACTAATACATACAAAGCCCGGGACACGAATACATACAAAGCCTGGGACACGCTGAACACGGACACGAATACATACAAAGCCTGGGACACGCTGGACACGGACACGAATACATACAAAGCCCGGGACACGCTGAACACGGACACGAATACATACAAAGCCTGGGACACGCTGGACACGGACACTAATACATACAAAGCCCGGGACACGCTGAACACGGACACGAATACATACAAAGCCTGGGACACGCTGAACACGGACACTAATACATACAAAGCCCGGGACACGCTGAACACGGACACGAATACATATAAAGCCTGGGACACGCTGAACACGGACACGAATACATACAAAGCCTGGGACACGCTGGACACGGACACTAATACATACAAAGCCCGGGACACGAATACATACAAAGCCTGGGACACGCTGAACACGGACACGAATACATACAAAGCCTGGGACACGCTGGACACGGACACGAATACATACAAAGCCCGGGACACGCTGAACACGGACACTAATACATACAAAGCCCGGGACACGCTGAACACGGACACGAATACATACAAAGCCTGGGACACGCTGAACACGGACACTAATACATACAAAGCCCGGGACACGCTGAACACGGACACGAATACATATAAAGCCTGGGACACGCTGAACACGGACACTAATACATACAAAGCCCGGGACACGCTGAACACGGACACGAATACATACAAAGCCTGGGACACGCTGAACACGGACACTAATACATACAAAGCCCGGGACACGCTGAACACGGACACGAATACATATAAAGCCCGGGACACGCTGAACACGGGCATGAATACATACAAAGCCTGGGACACGCTGAACACGGACGAGGTCCGGGACATGCTGAACATGGGCACTAATACATATAAAGCCTGGGACACGCTGAACACGGACACGAATACATACAAAGCCTGGGACACGCTGGACACGGACACTAATACATATAAAGCCTGGGACCCGCTGACACAGACACTAATGCACATGAGGTCAGGGACATGCTAAACATGCACAGTAATACACACAAGATCAGGGACACGCTGGACACACAGTAATACACACAAGATCAGGGACACGCTGGACACACAGTAATACACACAAGATCAGTGACACGCTGAACACACAGTAATACACACAAAGCCTGGGACATGCTGAACATGGGCACTAATGCATATGACAAGATCCAGGACACACTGAACACATACGAGGTCATGGACACTAATCGATGAGATCAGGGACACACTGTAGACGGGCACTAATGCATATGAGGTCTGGGACACGCAAAAGAGGAAAGATATGGACAGCCGCACTCCAATTTCTTAAAAAGACGTGCCCTTTATTGGGTAAAGGAAAAATGCACTACAGGTATCAGCACACAGTGGGAAAAACAGCTGACGCGCTTCGCATTGGATATCAATGCTTAGTCGATGCTTATGACTAAGCATTGATATCCAATGCGAAACGCGTCAGCTGTTTTTCCCACTGTGTGCTGATACCTGTAGTGCATTTTTCCTTTACCCAATAAAGGGCATGTCGTCTTAAGAAATTGGAGTGCGGCTGTCCATATCTTTCCTCTTTTGCATATCCCGTGCATTGCCGGCACCCATTGGTTTCTGAGTGGACATTGATTGTTCTAGTGTGCTCACCTGGAGCGGCAGCCTTCCTACCTGAGGTCTGGGACACGTTGAACATGCGTGTGATGAGTCCGACATCCAAATGAGATTGCAGAAAGCAAAGATGACTGATCAGACCCAATTTGTAACCAGCAGGTTTTCCCTCAGACACGGGTGTTAGGGTCTCTCCCCCCCAAGCCCCGTCCTCGCAGCTGCATCCACTTCCGCAGTACCTACCGTTCCTCTCCTCCGAGGTCCCCCAATTGCTATTGTTAGTGATCTAGTACATAGGTGGTCCCCTCACGCTCCTGGCCAGTTCTCGGGTGGCAGAACTACTGAGACTGAGCAACTCTAGAGGAGGAGGAGGAAGACCGTTGCATCCTCCTGAATGCTTTAGCTTCCATGCACCTGATTGGTTGCTAGGATGCTAGGCATGTCTACCACCCAATAGTTCTGTCGGTGGGATGTGAGAGAGTCGGACTAGTCATAAACCACCATAGAGACTACAGGGGGATTTCTTTACAAACTGTCCATAAAAATATGACCGGTTAGCAGCCCTGATACACATTGAAGTGTAAAATTGGCTAAAGATGGATCGGAAACTGTCCGTTTCAACAAGGATCGGCAGGATTTCACCCATTGTGGACATCCCTGCTCGAAAGAAGTCTCATTTCACACTGGTGCGTTTTGACACGTCAAATTGGCAGCAATGGCACCATCCTAATCGGTGCGACGCGGCATCTGCGGTGCTGCACCGATATCAAAAAGTTGTGTCTGTACTACTTTTTGCGATTTCGGGCTGCGATTTTACATGGACAGGTTTCTGCACAGATGTCTTTTAAATCGATCGACAGGTGGGAGTGAAATCGTGCGAGTTCAGCTGAAACCCCCCCCCCCCCCACATCGAGTGAGTGAGTGAGAAACTTATATAGCGCAACCCATGCGAAATGAATCGCCTTCATTCCCGCAGCCCAGTGTGAACCGGGCGGCTTCATT
This sequence comes from Rana temporaria, assembly GCF_905171775.1. NCBI lineage: Eukaryota > Metazoa > Chordata > Amphibia > Anura > Ranidae > Rana > Rana temporaria. The sequence goes on along the minus strand of NC_053500.1, from coordinate 455,304 downwards.
CATTTTTTTTTCGGAAGAGTTTTTTTGACCGGTGAATTCTGGCAGCACTGGGTTCCGCCTCCTACAATACAACGTCTGCGGGAGGGCGGGGGCGGGCATTCTCCATCATCCTGTAGATGAAGGAATCTCTGGCCAATTTCTATGGAACTTTTAACATTACAGTAGTTATAAAGTCTAAAATAAATGTTACTATTCCTTGCATTAATGTTTAGATAGTAGTTACATATAAAGAAATGATTCCGGGCGGCTGCACTTCCAAAAATCCTTTTATTGAAGCTTCATAGGACAAGTGGTTGATGGATGGAGCAGGGGACAAAGAGGTAGATGTGTTTCGCACAGATGTTAGTGCTTAGTCATTACCTATTGGAACCAGTCACCTATCTACTACTCTAATGTAACGTCATTAGGTTACAGGTAAACTAACCAATTAAAAATGAGTTCTCAGCTGGTGTTAGAAAGAAAACCCGCCTAGAATACACGGTGTAAGTGGAAACGCGTCTACCGCTTTGTCCCCTGCTCCATCCATCAACTTGTTATAGGAAGCTTGAATAAAGGGATTTTTGGAAGTGCAGAGGTTCGGAATCATTTTCTTATGTTACACCGCATGCAAGCTCGGCTACACCTAGCTAGTGTAGGTGTGTGGAGGGGGGGGGGGTAACCAGAGACTCGCTCACCTGGAGCAGATTTTCTTGTTACATAGTAATAGCCCCCCATACACACTATTAGATTTTTGTCTTCAGATTTACCAGAACCATATAATATGAGGCCAAGAGAGTGAACCTATATGAGTGGCCCCCATAGTAGGCAGCTTTCTAGGGGGGGGGGGGCACTTGTAGAAAAGGAGGAGCTTTGCTGGGGTACCCCAGAAGAGGAGGTTCAGGGCTGCTCTGTGCAATTCCAACTTATTTTATATATTTTTTAACCACTTTCTGCCCGCCGTATTGTAAAATGATGAGAGGATGAAAGTGAGAGAAGAGCCCGTGATACCAACAAGTCCCACGCCGGCCACAGTTCACATAAAATCCCGCGCCTTGGGTTACGCTATTATTACTGTACATCAAATCTATTGGAGTTCATGGGCAGCTTCCATCACCCACCTGCGATAGACGCCCTATTCTACGTGGATACCCCATTATTTGTAAAATATATATATATATATATATGGATAGAAGTCACATATAAGAAGGTTTGTGAATGAGAGGCAAGGTGTTTGGCGCCCGAGGGGACCTGTAACCCATGTCATTTGTTATGTGAGGAAAATCCCAAAAATGGAGAACAAACAGCCGGAAGACCTAGAATTATAACAAGAAGATTACTAATGTGAAGGAAGGGATCACATGACTCCTATGGTAGGTTCATAGTGATCTCTGATCAGGACATAGATAGGAAGGGATCACATGACTCCTATGGTAGGTTCATAGTGATCTCTGATCAGGACATAGATAGGAAGGGATCACATGACTCCTATGGTAGGTTCATAGTGCTCTCCGATCAGGACATAGATAGGAAGGGATCACATGACTCCTATGGTAGGTTCATAGTGCTCTCCGATCAGGACACAGATAGGAAGGGATCACATGACTCCTATGGTAGGTTCATAGTGCTCTCCGATCAGGACACAGATAGGAAGGGATCACATGACTCCTATGGTAGGTTCATAGTGATCTCCGATCAGGACATAGATAGGAAGGGATCACATGACTCCTATGGTAGGTTCATAGTGATCTCCGATCAGGACATAGATAGGAAGGGATCACATGACTCCTATGGTAGGTTCATAGTGCTCTCCGATCAGGACACAGATAGGAAGGGATCACATGACTCCTATGGTAGGTTCATAGTGATCTCCGATCAGGACATAGATAGGAAGGGATCACATGACTCCTATGGTAGGTTCATAGTGATCTCCGATCAGGACATAGATAGGAAGGGATCACATGACTCCTATGGTAGGTTCATAGTGATCTCTGATCAGAACATAGGAAGGGATCACATGACTCCTATGGTAGGTTCATAGTGATCTCTGATCAGGACATAGATAGGAAGGGATCACATGACTCATATGATAGGTTCATAGTGATCTCCGATCAGGACATAGATAGGAAGGGATCACATGACTCCTATGGTAGGTTCATAGTGATCTCTGATCAGAACATAGGAAGGGATCACATGACTCCTATGGTAGGTTCATAGTGATCTCTGATCAGGACATAGATAGGAAGGGATCACATGACTCATATGGTAGGTTCATAGTGATCTCCGATCAGGACATAGACAGGAAGGGATCACATGACTCCTATGGTAGGTTCATAGTGATCTCCGATCAGGACATAGATAGGAAGGGATCACATGACTCCTATGGTAGGTTCATAGTGATCTCCGATCAGGACATAGATAGGAAGGGATCACATGACCCCTATGGTAGGTTCATAGTGATCTCCGATCAGGACATGGATAGGAAGGGATCACATGACTCCTATGGTAGGTTCATAGTGATCTCCGATCAGGACATGGATAGGAAGGGATCACATGACTCCTATGGTAGGTTCATAGTGATCTCTGTTTAGGACATAGATAGGAAGGGATCACATGACTCCTATGGTAGGTTCATAGTGCTCTCCGATCAGGACATAGATAGGAAGGGATCACATGACTCCTATGGTAGGTTCATAGTGATCTCCGATCAGAACATAGATAGGAAGGGATCACATGACTCCTATGGTAGGTTCATAGTGATCTCTGTTTAGGACATAGATAGGAAGGGATCACATGACCCCTATGGTAGGTTCATAGTGATCTCCGATCAGGACACAGATAGGAAGGGATCGCATGACTCCTATGGTAGGTTCATAGTGATCTCTGATCAGGACATAGATAGGAAGGGATCACATGACTCCTATGGTAGGTCCATAGTGATCTCCGATCAGGACATAGATAGGAAGGGATCACATGACTCCTATGGTAGGTTCATAGTGATCTCCGATCAGGACATAGATAGGAAGGGATCACATGACTCCTATGGTAGGTTCATAGTGATCTCCGATCAGGACATAGGAAGGGATCACATGACCCCTATGGTAGGTTCATAGTGATCTCCGATCAGGACATAGATAGGAAGAGATCACATGACTCCTATGGTAGGTTCATAGTGATCTCCGATCAGGACATAAATAGGAAGGGATCACATGACTCCTATGGTAGGTTCATAGTGATCTCCGATCAGGACATAGATAGGAAGGGATCACATGACTCCTATGGTAGGTTCATAGTGATCTCCGATCAGGACATAGATAGGAAGGGATCACATGACCCCTATGGTAGGTTCATAGTGATCTCCGATCAGGACATAGATAGGAAGGGATCACATGACTCCTATGGTAGGTTCATAGTGATCTCCGATCAGGACATAGATAGGAAGGGATCACATGACTCCTATGGTAGGTTCATAGTGATCTCCGATCAGGACATAGATAGGAAGGGATCACATGACTCCTATGGTAGGTTCATAGTGATCTCCGATCAGGACATAGATAGGAAGGGATCACATGACTCCTATGGTAGGTTCATAGTGATCTCGATCAGGACATAGATAGGAAGGGATCACATGACTCCTATGGTAGGTTCATAGTGATCTCCGATCAGGACATAGATAGGAAGGGATCACATGACTCCTATGGTAGGTTCATAGTGATCTCCGATCAGGACATAGATAGGAAGGGATCACATGACTCCTATGGTAGGTTCATAGTGATCTCCGATCAGGACATAGATAGGAAGGGATCACATGACTCCTATGGTAGGTTCATAGTGATCTCCGATCAGGACATAGATAGGAAGGGATCACATGACTCCTATGGTAGGTTCATAGTGATCTCCGATCAGGACATAGATAGGAAGGGATCACATGACTCCTATGATAGGTTCATAGTGATCTCCGATCAGGACATAGATAGGAAGGGATCACATGACTCCTATGGTAGGTTCATAGTGATCTCCGATCAGGACATAGACAGGAAGGGATCACATGACTCCTATGGTAGGTTCATAGTGATCTCCGATCAGGACATAGATAGGAAGGGATCACATGACTCCTATGGTAGGTTCATAGTGATCTCCGATCAGGACATAGATAGGAAGGGATCACATGACTCCTATGGTAGGTTCATAGTGATCTCCGATCAGTACATAGATAGGAAGGGATCACATGACTCCTATGGTAGGTTCATAGTGATCTCCGATCAGGACATAGATAGGAAGGGATCACATGACTCCTATGGTAGGTTCATAGTGATCTCCGATCAGGACATAGATAGGAAGGGATCACATGACTCCTATGGTAGGTTCATAGTGATCTCCGATCAGGACATAGATAGGAAGGGATCACATGACTCCTATGGTAGGTTCATAGTGATCTCCGATCAGGACATAGACAGGAAGGGATCACATGACTCCTATGGTAGGTTCATAGTGATCTCCGATCAGGACATAGATAGGAAGGGATCACATGACTCCTATGGTAGGTTCATAGTGATCTCCGATCAGGACATAGATAGGAAGGGATCACATGACTCCTATGGTAAGTGATCCGATCGGGACAAGATAGGAAGTGATCTCCGATCAGGACATAGATAGGAAGGGATCACATGACTCCTATGGTAGGTTCATAGTGATCTCCGATCAGGACATAGATAGGAAGGGATCACATGACTCCTATGGTAGGTTCATAGTGATCTCCGATCAGGACATAGATAGGAAGGGATCACATGACTCCTATGGTAGGTTCATAGTGATCTCCGATCAGGACATAGATAGGAAGGGATCACATGACTCCTATGGTAGGTTCATAGTGATCTCTGATCAGGACATAGATAGGAAGGGATCACATGACTCCTATGGTAGGTTCATAGTTTTTTTAACCCTTTCACTTCCAAATCATTTTAAACGCGCCCCGTCCCGCCGAGCTCACGTGCAGAAGCGAACGCATACGTGAGCAGCGCCCGCATGTGAAAACGATGTTCAAACCACACATGTTAGGTATCGCCGCGATCGTTAGAGCGAGAGCGATAATTCTAGCCCTAGACCTCCTCTGTAACTCAAAACATGCAACCTGTAGAATTTTTTAGACAACGCCTATGGAGATTTTTGGTAAAAGTTTGTCGCCATTTCACGAGTGGGCGCAATTTTGAAGCGTGACATGTTGGGTATCAATTTACTCAGTGTAACATTATCTTTCGTGTGTGGGTGAAGGGTGCGCTAAATAAATAATGCTAATAATAAACAATATTTGTGCAAAAAATACAAATACTATATCATCTTAAAGAAACAAATAAATGTGATAAACCAATAGATCCAGAGTCACTGGATGCTAAAAGTGATAATGTGGTAAACCAAACGTGAGTCCACAGTAAAGAAGTCCAGTGAAAACATAAATGGCTGGAAAAAATGCTTCCCATATGTGATTCTTAGTTGTAAGAAATATTGTGCTTGCAATCAAAGTTGTAATCCACCTTCACCATAACGTTATCAAACACCCAGTGTGAATGAATAGGCAGGCTCCTTACCAGATGGAATTGCCCCCAGTTTTGATACCAAAAAGGGAGGACAATTAAAGCTTTAACAGGATCACCTGTATAAGAATTGGATACGTCCTGACAGCAGTGATGATCGCAGTCATTGATTTTCGGATGTATGCATGTAAAATAAATTGTGGCAGAACATAGTGTAACTCGTTTTAATATCGTTAAAAATTATGTACATAGGGAGCCAAGTGGCCGCTTAACATTATCTTTCACAATATAAAAATATATAAAAAATTGGGGTAACTTTACTTAAAAAAAGTGCGCTTGTAAGACCGCTGCGCAAATATGGTGTGACAGAAAATATTGCAACGATCGCCATTTTATTCTCTAGGGTGTGTGAGGATGGGACCTTGTGCTGGGTGAGAAAGGGCTGTTTTACGCCAGATTCTGTAAAGAAACACATGTTAATTGGTCAGCTGTGTTTTGGGTTTTTAAAGGCTGATCTGAGCAGCATTCAGGGCCCCACCCCACAGACAGGAGGTCTGTGCTAAGGAGTCAGGTGACTCCCAAAACTTCTGTGAGAGAAGACAGAGTGGATGCATCTCTGCAGGAGGCAGAGGTGATTACTGTTGGAGCAGCAGGACATAAGCTAGGTGTGTGCTTATGTCTAAGAAGCTGGTAGTTCTGAGGAGCAGAACGTGGGGCCTAAGCTAAAGGCCTGAACAGCCGGATGGCAAATGTGAAAGCCGGGAGGCTGAATTGTTGATTTCCAAGATACAGGAATGATGAAAACCCCCTGCGAGGGCTACTTTTGTTTTCTTTGAACTTTACTTTTAAATAAAAGTGGGCTGCCAGCCCTTAAACTCCAGTATGGGATTGGCGTCTCGCTGAAAAACGCATCTACCCTTGGGAGTCTGATCCCCCAATCTCACAGGTGTTAAAAAAAAATGTATAATGTTTGGGGGTTCTAAATCATTTTCTAGCAAAAAAAAAAAAAACAGACTTTAACTTGTAAACGTCAAATCTCAGGAAGAGGCTCGGGGGTGGGGTTAGAGCACGGTGGAGAATCTGGAAACTTCAGGCGGTGATCAAGTCAAGGACCCAACCAGCGGAGGAGACACTTGCAGAGCAGCCTTGTGTGTCAAGCCAGGGACCGAGCCAATCAGCAGGGCTGAAGCTTGAGAAGTATCTGGAGTGCCAAGTGTGGGTGACGCTTGAGGGAGATACCACTGCAAGGATTGGAGGAGCTCAAGGGATTCAATCGGAGGATCTAGTGAAAGACCGGGAGTCAGTGTAGAACTACAAGAAGCAGTTATAGTGAGTGAGTACACCCCAATCTTTTCTTGTATCTTTTCATGTCTCTAGTGGTTGCCGGCGGTACTGCTTCTGATAGATTTAAAAATTGGGATGTTGGCGCTGCTTGTATAAAATCCAGCTAAATGCAATCAGTGAGTGTGGGGGGAGAAAGCAAATACTATCAATGTATAAACGGTCAACAAATGTATGATTGTATAAAACAAACCTGTGATATATCTGAATATATAATATAAAAAAAGCCGCGCCCAAAATTAAAAAGTCTATAATATTCAGCAGATGAAAGGAATGATTAAATCCTGTGTAGCATCAATCAAATATTTCAGGTGGAGCCTTCAGAGTTGATTTGTATGTTGAGACAATGACTGGTCAGAACTTCAAACCACCAGGTACCATGCATGCAATCTGTGCCATCCCTCCACCATAAGCATAAGCAGCTTACCAGATGGCAAGCCTTTAACACAGTTGGCTATAGCCCAGCCACGGCCTTTCAATCCCCTGGACACTTGGTTAAGACACTTCGTTATTAACGGCAGGATCCCAGGCTCAGGTGTTAGTGGTAAAGGATTGCGGTTCAGCCGCAATTACAACCCATCAGCAAAACGACAGCAGTCAAGCGGTCCACAATACATGTATCGGGAGATAGAGAGGGACGCAATAGCGTGATACCGTAGGGTATAAAGATTTATTTAAAACAGTAGTGTACTTACACAAATACAGATAAAAACAGCGTGTAGCAAACGAATAAGTATAAGCCGACCGGCTTGAGGAGCCCTCCTCCTTGGCGTGGTGACGTCACTGACGCAGCCTCCCAGACGCGTTTCGTCACTAATGGACGTTATCAATGAATAGTTAGAGTTATATGGTCTTTAACATTATAGACATATCACTGGTCTGTTTTTTATACATTCAAATTTTAAGATATATCACAGGTTTGTTTATTTATTTAGGGGGGGGGGGGGGTTCTGGCATTCAGTTTTTGAGAATCGTGATCTTTATTCTAAGCAAAAGAATCGCAAATCTCATTTTGCCCAGAATCATGCAGCTCTACCTGAGACCTTGTAACACTAATGAGTCACATGACACCAGGAGGGAAAATGGCTAATTAGGCCCAATTTGGAGATTTTCACTTAGGGGTGTCCTGACTTTTGTTGCCAGCGGTTTAGACATTAATGGCTGTGTGTTGAGTTATTTGTTATACAAGCTGTACACCCCTCCCCCCTGTGTACAATCACTACACAACATTGTAGATACAAATAGCCAGATTCACGTAGGCGGGCGCAACGTTAGGCAGGCGTAGCGTATGGCATATACGCTACGCCGCCGTAAGTTAGAGAGGCAAGTGCTGTATTCACAAAGCACTTGCCTCCTGTTACGGCGGCGTAGCGTAAATGGGGCCGGCGTAAGCGCACCTAATTCAAATGAGGATGGGGGGGCGTGTATTATGTAAATGGTAGGTGACCCGACGTTTTTTACGAACGGCGCATGCGCCGTCCGTGTACATATCCCAGTGTGCATTGCTCCAAAGTACGCCGCAAGGACGTATTGGTTTCGACGTGAACGTAAATTACGGCCAGCCCCATTCACGGACGACTTACGCAAACTACGTAAAATTTTCAAATTTTGACACGGGAACGACGGCCATACTTAACATTGACTAGGCCAGCTATTTGTTCGACTAACTTTACGCCGGAAAAAGCCATACGTAAACGACGTAAAAAAATGCGCATGTACGTTCGTGAATCGGCGTATCTAGTCATTTACATATTCTACGCCGAACTCAACAGAAGCGCCACCTAGCGGCCAGCGGAAAAATTGCACCCTAAGATACGACGGCGTAGGAGACTTACGCCGCTCGTATCTTAGCCTAATTTAAGCGTATCTGGTTTCCAGAATACGCTTAAATTTACGCCGGCGTAGATTCAGAGTTACGAGGGCGTATCTACTGATACGCCGGAGTAACCCTACCTGAATCCAGCTATAAGTGTAATTTCTTCAGTGTTGTCACATGAAAAGATTTACACAAATGTGACTGTGGGATGTACTTACTTTTGTCAGATATTGTATGTTTGTTACTCTTTTATCACTCATGAAAAAGCTCTCTTCTGACCTACACTTGGTACATGAGACCACAAGACACAGTCGGAGTCATTACACAGGAAGTTTATTACAAATAGAACGTGATCTGAAGTTGCATGCAATACTATAATGGGGTTAAGCTCTCAAAATTGTTTCACCAAAAAAATAGGCGCTTGTCTGCCTACCAAGGGAATCGCGGAGGCTGCTGTTACCTGTCCTCCTGAAAATGTTAGATATTTAGCTGTCAGCATGAAAACGCCATAACACATAACAAAGGGTATAGAGGCTTAAGCCCTGTACACACGGGCAATAATCTCATCAGGAAAAACCCGTAGTTTTCCCTGACGAGATTCTTGGCAAGAATCTCTTGCCGCCCGAGTGGACGCACTGACCTTTCAAAAGAACTGCGGTTCTCTTGAAAGGCAAGAACGCGGTGACGTCATTGCGTACGACAAGCATGCGCTCGTCGCAATCGATGCCGTCGCCTCGTTCTTGCTTCACCCTACCTATGCCGTGGGTTTCCACAGCGACAGGTAAGTATACACACTTTCGTATTTCTCGTCAGGAAACAGGCCGACAAGACTCTTGACGAGAAAAAGAACCGGTTCTCTGTTTTTCTCGTTGAGATTCTGGCCAGATTTCCAGACGAGAAACCTGAAAGCCTCGTACACGCGACCGGTTTTCTCAGGAAGAAGCAGTTTTCTTGCTGTTTTTTGCCGAGAAAACCGGTCGTGTGTACGAGGCTTTATAGTCAAGCTGGGCTACTGCACTTTTATATTGTATGCGACTAATCCTGTATATGTAAAACCGAGGTAGAAGGTTACATTCTCATTTCCGCATGGTACAGAAGAATTGTTTATGGGAATAATTTCAAATCTTTCTTTTTTGCAGTGTCCTTTGGTGTAAATTCTCCCATTTTCAGCAAATCCCGGCACAGTTTTAAGCAGTCTCTGCACACTTTCTAACTTTCTCACCTCTCCATCATCCCACTTTAATCTCCATTCATTTACCGGTCCTTCCATGTGTTTTTCTACAGTGCTACGGTGCAGAAATTTCTGAAGACCAAAGCCATGTCCCAAGAAAAATAGTACATTGCTTCTTTTCTTCCGAACGGGGACATTTTTGATCCTGATTCCATGTAGTCTCCGGACAGACTGAAGAGCATAGTTTAGGATGCCATCCTTTTTATCATCTGGCTCTCTATCCATGATCTCATCAGGCCAGTAGAGCAGCAACAGCAGCAGATAGGCACTTGGCGGAAAAGACTTCCTCTGTGTTTGAAATTTCTTGCTCAGTTGCCTTAACTCCGGAAACGAGAGAAGTTTAGGAGAACTTGGGTCTACACAACCCAAAGCTATATGACTCATAATGTAGTTGATTAAATCAATATCATCCAGTATTTCATTTTCTATGCATTTCTTGTACAGATCTACAATAGCTGAAAGTTTACCTTTCGACCTATCATCCTTGTAATCAGATAGTAAAGAAAAAATTGTTGTAGTGCTTCCACCTCCCAGTCTGTAAATGTTCATCTTTTGAAGTAGTTTGTTGATTGAATTTTCTGTATCGGTTTCAGACGGCGATAGCTGGTAACTAAAAAACTTGGCAAATGCTTCTATTTTCCTCATCAGCCATTTTCGAGGGGTGAACACCCTTTCTTCCACTTCCCTTTCTTTCACTTCGCTGTTATGTTGCCCTCCATCAATTTTATCAGTCTGAAAGTAATTTAATTCTTCAGCTATCCAGTCTAGAGCATTGTAAATGTTTTTATGCAGGCCTTTTAAATGGCTGTGATATTTGGACCATGGTTTCTTGATGGGCTCTGGAATATAATCCGTCAAGAGATAATGTACGAGTTCGCAGCTCTCACCTTTTTGGTCTTTTGGAAAGATTTCAATTGTCGATAACAGGTGCAGCAAACGGCATCCAACTTCCACTTCTCCGAAATATCCAGCATTGTTCATCGTGTCCATTTCTGCTTTTGCGGCTTTTTGAGCTGCCTGAAAACACTGCATAGCTTTTATTGCATATTCTAGGTAGTCTGCTACTTTATCTATAGGTTCAGCACTATCTAAAGGTTTAGTGTTATGTAGAGGTTCAGCATTATTCTTCTTATCTAATAAAGAAAAAAACCACCTTTTATACACTTGGCCTTCTGTGTCCAGAATAAATGAATCTTTCGGAAGCTGAGATCTAGCGGTTTCAGCCCAATGTTTGGCCTCTTCAAAATTCTCATACTTGTAATGCAACCTTGCAAGCTGCTGTGCTAGAAAGGGATCTTTATCAAACCGTTCGTAGGCCGCTTCCAGAAGTTTCACGGCTTTCTCTTGTTGTTTTTCAACGTTACAAACATGTTCAATAAGAGGGGACAAATACGAGTCCACACCGTCACCTCTACTTATTTTACGCCGCCGGAAAAGCAAGTCCCTAACAAATCCAAGAAATTCATCTCTGCCAAATCTGTGCTTGAACAGGACATTTTCCTGAAGGAGGTCCATGGCTATTTGACTTTGTGGATATTCAGGAAGCTGTTTTAAGATTTCCTCCGCAACTCGAAAATGTATGATATGAATGCAGTTAATGGAAGTAACGAGATCCACTTGTTCAATGAATATTAGCCTTGCTTGTTCATTTAAGCAACTGTTGAAGTTGAATTTCCTCAATGGACTTGATTGTGTTGTATATGGTTCAAGGCCTAGGAAGGCCTCGCAGTGCGAAAAGGATATGTAGGAATTTTGAATGTAGCAATTTAACAAAGCTACATAACGCATTAGACGTGTCACATTAGAAGAGTGGTCAACATTAAGCATGATGTTATGTACAAAGTTTTCCACATATTCTTTAACAAATTCTTGGCTCATTAAAATAAATATGATGATGGATTCTGGTGAGAATTGCTTCTGAAGCTTTTCAACTTTCGTTGCGAATTTCGTCTTTTCTTCTTCGCTCAGTTTGTGGGTGATGGCGACAGTTTCGTGCATTGAAAACCTTAGAAGATTTTCAGGGGCATTATCTCTTTTACAACTGAGTAGAATAAAGCATGGTTTCAGGGAGAGAATTTTCATAGATGCCATTGCTTTCATTAGTTCATCCCTCAAGTCATCAATGTACTCATCATCGCAATCTTCAATGAGGAGGAGAACGGGGAGACATTGGTTCATATCCTTTTCATCATATTGTCTTAAATTGACAGCATGTTCACATACAGTCATTACTGGAAATGATGACTTCACTACAGCACATCGCAATTCTTTACGTTTTTTCCAAAGAATTTGCCGTGCAACCGTGCTGCCACCACTGCCTGGTTGGTGAACAATTTTTATCCGGGCAACAGGAAGTCTTACAGGATTGCCAATATTATTTAATAAGGTTTCAACTTCCTTACAAGCTTCTCTTTCAATAAAGTTTTCACAGAGATTTTTTTCTGCAAGCCAGAGGTGTTTCCAGCAGACTTTTCCGCCTCGATAGAAGGTAGTCTCGATTTCATCGATTTCCTCCTTGGTCAGGTCCTGCAGCCCTGTACTGTCACATTGGTTTTCACACAGCACCTCCAATGAATGCATCTTCTCTTCATCTGGTCTGGCAAGGATACACACTCCCTTTGTAGAAACACATAACTGTCTAGGAGAAGATGATGAAGGTAGAAGGCTTTGGACTGTTGCATCAACATGACTTAGCTTCATGCCCACAATGCTTCTCTGCTCTAGAATCTCCATTGTACAAGAAGCCTGTGCCTGGCTGGTCCACATCTTGTAATTGTCTTTGCTTTCTGAAATGCATAGTACGTACTCCATCCCATTTAATTCTGTGTAGAATTCATGAAATGTATTTACAATGGGCTTTTCTACGGGGGAAAACAACAAGAAGATGACAATAAAGTATCCCTTTGGAAGAATTTCATCACATAAAAAAGAAACAGCTTTTTTTAGAAGTTTCCTCTTTGTTGTAATCCAAGTGTTTTCGTCACAGGCCTCATCTTCCCCCCTGTAGTTGCTTCTTCCATTACAAAATATCCAGCTGGTTTGATTGAAGAGGGAGAGATTTTTCTTGAGGTCACTTGTGCTCACCCCACTTTCATTGGAATAGCTCTTTAAGGAATGGATGTTTATGGCGTGGTGCTCCTTATATTTAGCACATAGACCATTGCTGTCAGAATTTGGGTCAAAGTCAAAAACGCACAAAATTTTTAAACGCGTCAGAAATGTGATGTGAGGTAGGAGAGCCTCACTGCATTGATTGGTGACTAGTATGTATCTGAGAGACTCGTTAAGGTATTTTTTCCCATCAGTCAACAGAACTGATAGTTTTCTCCCTAAATCTTCCGTTATCGATGTGTCACCGCTCACATTCAGTTCTGCTCTCTCTCTAATTTCATCTACATTTCTCAGTCCCTGAATAAATGCGACCTTCTCATCGTCTGCCACAGGTTCAGACTTGGCACCAATCCTTTGGTACATCGCTTTCTTTTCCTGAATCGTTTTATTGGATTTTTCATTAAATTTTGGCAAAGTCACCTCAAACACTTTTCCTTTTACCTTCTTTGTTTCAGGCACAATGTCAACTTCCACTACAAATTTCTGTTCGTTTGAGCCTCTATCGACAACCTCAATAAATTTTGGAGGGCGAATGCAATATCTTGCTGCATCACTTGTTACTTTAGGGAAACACTTCTCGATACAATCCAAGGCATCAATGTACCAGTCTGGGTCTTTCACAGGAATGCCAGCTATTTGCCCATGTTTGTAAGTCTTGTCTTCTACACTGTCCATCACACCAAAATGTATTGTGCCATTCGTACGCATGTTCATGCAGGCACAAGCAAATCGGAGAACTTCGTAGGCAAATTTTGCCTGTAGTCTGACTCGATCCAACTTTGCTGCAATAACAAGTGACTTGTATTCATGACAAGGTGTAATGAGATCATCGACTCCTGTTTCTGGTGGAAGAACCTGGTTTTTAAGGTATTTGAAACCTTCAACTTGTTTATCAAATGGTCGGAAAATAGCCGTGGTTATAGGTTCTGATTGTTGTATGCATTTCTTGTCCGGTTTGGATGGATTTGGTGGATTCTCAGCCAGTGTCTGGTTCCCCAGTGTCAAGGATTGCATGGGTTGTACAAGTTCATCATCAGTAGAAGATTGGACTGCTTCTGGTTGGGTGGCACTTTGAACTTCTGTGGAAGCAGCTTCAGCTTTGGTTTTACCTGAGTGCTGAACATCATCTGAGTCTTTTACCCTGCCGGGGACATTCAAGGGTGGTGAACTGGATGTATTATTTCCAGCCCCCGAGTCATCTTTGCTTCGTTTTTGATCTCTTATAAGCTCATTTCTCTTTTGGATTAGCAGCTGAATCTGCCCTTGCTTCATTCCAATTGTTTTAAGAAAGTCATCTTTGATTTCTTTTAGAACTGGTCCGGTTACTTCTTCATCATATAACTTATCAATATACACAGGCTTTATTCGTATGGAGTGGAGCCACGATCGAACATGGTCCTCCGTCCAGTCATCCACAGATACGGTCATGTAATCTAAGAAGAAAACAAAAGACACGATCTTCAGTAAAGGCTTGAACCCACCATGAAAGGAACGTTTATTTATATACCCCTCCCCCAGCTTACATCTTGCATTGAACAACTGCCAGCGTGAAAACATTACATTGAAAAAATATCGATCTGCCTCACATAATACTAAGTTACAGTTGGGTCCATTTATATTTGGACACAGGCACAACTTTAGATTATTCAGGTATTTACCAAAACATATTCAAGCTATAATTATATAATGGATATGGGTCGAAAGGCCACACTCTCTTGTTTAAGTTGAGGGTATGTACATCCAAATCGGAGGAAGGGTTTAGAAATGACAGCTCTTAAGATTAGCCACCCCCCCCCCTTTTTTAAAGGGACTAAAAGTAAATGAAAAAGTAAATGAAAAGCTGTTTCATGGTCAGGTGTGGGCTACTCCTTTCGTTATGTCTTCATCAATTAAGCAGGTAAAAGGTCGGACGTGACTGGGGGGTCACACACGCCTCCCACATCTTTGTTAACGATACGTTTATCTCCTTTGAGGATTTAAAAGGTACGGTGTGGAGTGACGGATACATTTTTATACAAGTATCTATTATTACGCCATGCCGTTAGGGTGCAGTTTGGTGGTCTGACCCAGGAGCCCACTGAATCACCTTTGGAGGTGCTAATGTCGTACCCGGATATTGAAAAGCTGGTTACGACTATTTATTCCCGCCTGCAGTCTGCGGGGGTCAAACCCTTTCAGATTGCTCAGCAATGGGAGGTGGACATTCCGGGGCTGTCCGAGGAAGGGTGAGAGGAGGCCTCGGAGGTCTGCTTCCTCAATCTTATCGGGTCTAATGATCAGTTTGTACAATTTAAATTTATACACCAGTTGCACTATACTCCTGCCAGGCTGGCCCACATGGGATTTGATTCTGCTGCTTCTTGCTCTAGGTGTGGCTTCACTGAGGCCGGTTACATACATATGTTTTGGTCTTGTCCCGCTCTATCAACGTTTTGGAAGGACTTGTTTTCTTTCTTTAAGGACACCTTACATTTACCCATTCCTCACACACTGGAGGTCGGGCTGCTGGGAGTGCTCAATGACTTTATACCCAAGATCCATGCTTGAACTCTGATACACACTGTTTTGTTTTATGCTAGGAAATTCATTCCAGATATTCAAATGTAACGTATGGTGAATAAGGTTATACACATCTTTAAACGCATTTATAAGGGAAGGACCTGTCCGAAAAAGTTTACTAAGATTTGGCAACCCTGGCTTGATATTGCAAATTCCTTTTGGAAAGACACCCCGCTCTCCCAGCCATAGCGGGCTATCGTCATGAGTTGAACTGGTACGTCTGTGGGTTGATGGGTGACGGGGTGGAAGGTTTTGTGTGTTTTGGATCTAGTTGGGGGTGTGGGTGGGCTGTTAGGTGAGACTGGTTGTGTGCATGTGTGTGAGTGTTAGACTGATGCCGCGTACACACGACCGTTTTTCGGGTTGAAAAAAATGAAGTTTTTTTTAATGTCATTAAAAATTATCGTGTGTGGGCTCCAGAGCATTTTTCACGATGTAAAAAAATGGGCATTAAAAATTTCGAACATGCTCTAATTTTTCACGTCGTTTTTAACGTTGTCGTTTTTTACGTCGTAAAAGATGGTCGTGTGAGTGAGTGAGTAACTTGTATAGCGCAGCAAATGCAAACTTAATCGCCTCAAGGCGATTGGAATCCAGCGTCGTGGTCTTTCAGAAGAGGTGGGTCTTTAGTTTTTTCCTAAATGAAGGACACTCTCCAGGAAGTGGAGACAAGTGAAGGACACTCTCCAGGAGGCGGAGACAAGTGAAGGACACTCTCCAGGAGGTGGAGACAAGCGAAGGACACTCTCCAGGAGGTGGAGACAAGCGTAGGACACTCTCCAGGAGGCGGAGACAAGTGAAGGACACTCTCCAGGAGGCGGAGACAAGTGAAGGACACTCTCCAGGAAGTGGAGACAAGTGAAGGACACTCTCCAGGAAGTGGAGACAAGCGAAGGACACTCTCCAGGAGGTGGAGACAAGTGAAGGACACTCTCCAGGAAGTGGAGACAAGTGAAGGATACTCTCCAGGAAGTGGAGACAAGCGAAGGACACTCTCCAGGAGGTGGAGACAAGCGAAGGATACTCTCCAGGAGGTGGAGACAAGTGAAGGACACTCTCCAGGAAGTGGAGACAAGTGAAGGACACTCTCCAGGAAGTGGAGACAAGCGAAGGACACTCTCCAGGAGGTGGAGACAAGCGAAGGATACTCTCCAGGAGGTGGAGACAAGTGAAGGACACTCTCCAGGAAGTGGAGACAAGTGAAGGACACTCTCCAGGAGGCGGAGACAAGTGAAGGACACTCTCCAGGAGGCGGAGACAAGTGAAGGACACTCTCCAGGAAGTGGAGACAAGTGAAGGACACTCTCCAGGAAGTGGAGACAAGCGAAGGACACTCTCCAGGAGGTGGAGACAAGTGAAGGACACTCTCCAGGAAGTGGAGACAAGTGAAGGATACTCTCCAGGAAGTGGAGACAAGCGAAGGACACTCTCCAGGAGGTGGAGACAAGCGAAGGATACTCTCCAGGAGGTGGAGACAAGTGAAGGACACTCTCCAGGAAGTGGAGACAAGTGAAGGACACTCTCCAGGAAGTGGAGACAAGCGAAGGACACTCTCCAGGAGGTGGAGACAAGCGAAGGATACTCTCCAGGAGGTGGAGACAAGTGAAGGACACTCTCCAGGAAGTGGAGACAAGCGAAGGACACTCTCCAGGAGGCGTATCATTGTCAAAGTTTACAATCCAAAGAAGACTTGAGGAGAGCAAATGCAGAGGGTTCACCACAAGGTGCAAACCATTCATAAGCCTGGAGAATAGAAGAGCCAGATTAGATGAGCAGTTCTGGAAAAGCATTCTTTGAAAGTTGAAAGTCTGCACTTCAAATTTATTTGGATTGTTTCTTTTTAATTATTCTGGTGGTATACAGAGCCAAAGTCTGAACATTGTGTCCAAATATATGTAGCGCCCGGCTCCCAAATGACTGGGCACCATGTTAAATTTAGTGGGTGTCTGAGCGATAACATGGCTCAGACTGTATGTTTTATTCTAAATGAGCCTCTGTCCTGGCAGTGGTTGTGTCTGGTAGCATTTTTCACCGTTACCTGTAGGTGGCGATACCCCCACAGGTCAGTGTTGCAACCCAGGTAAGCCACAGGTCATTGAGTGTCTTTTCTTAGGAGTAGCCCAGTGGGAGTGGTGCCCCGCTGTGCATGACGGGAAGGGATACTTAAGGGGCAGAGGCCATGTTTTGGGGTCCTTTGCCTCGTGGCCCTCCTGGCATGAGGTATGTGTTGTGTGATTTACAGCCCCGGGACCAGGTTGGCTGCATCTCTACTAGTAGGCCCAGTTATGTTGGCTGGGGTCTACGAATCAAGGGGGATTCCAAGCTGTCCATCTGAGTGAAGGAAGCTACACTTAATGAAGGAAACATGGGGAGGACCTGCCCTGGAGAAGACCAAGCGGAAGGCTTATGTCTCGGGATAGGCCTGGTGACTTTATTAAGGAGGGATCCACATATCAGAGAGGGGTCTATCCAGGGGAGAGGGGTCTATCTGGGTAAGAGAGGGGTCTATCTGGGTAAGAGAGGGGTCTATCCAGGGGAGAGGGGTCTATCTGGGTAAGAGAGGGGTCTATCAGGGTGAGAGGGGTCTATCTGGGTAAGAGAGGGGTCTATCTGGGTAAGAGAGGGGTCTATCTGGGTAAGAGAGGGGTCTATCTGGGTAAGAGAGGGGTCTATCTGGGTAAGAGAGGGGTCTATCTGGGTAAGAGAGGGGTCTATCAGGGTGAGCAATACCCACTCAGGAGGTAGTGGTGAATGACTTTGGAGTTGAGGGGTTTTTCCCCAGTGATCTGTAGCGTGTACCTGAACCTTCCCTTCCCCTTCATCCTTCTACCTTCTTCACAAGTTTTCAGCAAAAGAATAAAACCTGACAGTTGGAGGTTTTCCATCTTGTGTGGACATTGGAATTCTTTCAGACTCTCTTCCCCTAGATGACAAGTGTTGAGGTAACGTGCAGGACCCAAATCTAACCAGCAGCTCCTCCGGGGGAAGTGCTACATATATATGGACCTGACTGTACATACACGCGTTGTTCCTCAGACTAAGCTGCACCAGAACCCAGTGGACTTTACATCAATTATGGAAATGGACTATATTGTCTGTTACAAGATGAAATTATTATGAAATATATTTTTTCCAAGTATAGAGCCAAAATGGAAACCGGAAACAGAGGAAGGTCTTTTCTCTGACATTGTGGGGTGGGGGGGGGGGGCGGCAGAGCGCACAGCGGGGCGACATACCTGGAAGGATGGGGTAGCAGCCCCTCTTTTATCTCAGAAAGAAAGCTTGAATTTGAACTCACAACCTGCTGGACGGGTAAGGCCCCTTTCTCATTGGTGGCCCCAATCGGACCATCCATCTATTGCCCTCTATGGAGCTGCGGGTGTCAAGAGAGACGTGTCCGTTGGCATCTGATCCTATCTGCTAAAAAACACAAACGGGATCCATTCCCCATCTGTTTATTGAATGGGATGACCAATCGGGTGAAAGCAGACAGGCGGTCCATTTACTGAACTCCGACTGCCCACAGAGGACAGTGCGCTGTGTCTGCAGACAGACGGACAAACCATCCGCCTCTTCATCTGGGGGGAGTGTGAAAGGGGTCCAACCATCCGCCTCTTCATCTGGGGGGAGTGTGAAAGGGGTCCAACCACCCGCCTCTTCATCTGGGATCAGCGGACACATTCTCCACTGAGCAGGCGGGCTTCGGGGGGAGTGTGAAAGGGGTCCAACCATCCGCCTCTTCATCTGGGATCAGCGGATACATTCCCCACTGAGCAGGCGGGCTTCGGGGGGAGTGTGAAAGGGGTCCAACCATCCGCCTCTTCATCTGGGATCAGCGGACACATTCCCCACTGAGCAGGCGGGCTTCGGGGGGAGTGTGAAAGGGGTCCAACCATCCGCCTCTTCATCTGGGATCAGCGGACACATTCCCCACTGAGCAGGCGGGCTTCGGGGGAGTGTGAAAGGGGTCCAACCATCCGCCTCTTCATCTGGGATCAGCGGACACATTCCCCACTGAGCAGGCGGGCTTCGGGGGGAGTGTGAAAGGGGTGCAAGCAGCGTGTATTACTGGGTGCTTTGTGTAAGTGACTGCAGGATTCTCTGAGTTCTACAGAAACACCAAATTCCTTGTAGATGTGAATTGTCTCCTTTTTACACTTGAAGAGGATCTACAGGAGAAGAAACCCGCGCCGGAGATTCTGCGAGACGCTTCCATTATGTCCTTTCCCCCGAGCATCCAGAACACATTATCACTACACATTATCACTACACTTCTATAGTTCTGGTAATGTAAATGCGTTTCTTTTTTTGGTTGAATTTAAAACATCCACACACAGCGTTCCCCAAATTATAGGAATAAAAATAAAATATTCTCTGTCCCTTACCCATTTTTATATGTGGAAATCATCCACGCTTCTCTATATCATCTGCAACAATAAAAACAGAACACGTTATTATACCGAATAGAAGGCAATCAAACATTTACAAAAGCATTTAAGGTGGATATATATATATACACACATTGGGCCAGATCCTCAAAAGAGATACTCCGACTTAACTGCTGTTCAGTCTGTGTCTAACTTTGGAAACGATCCTCAAAAGGCTTTTTCCAAAGTTAGACAGAAGATCCGGCATGTGTAATTGAATTACACTGCCTAATTTTAGGATGCAGTACCGCATCCGCCGCTGGGGGCATTTCGAGTCGAAATGCCGTTGCTAGTATGCAAATTAGCACTTAAGGCGATCCACAAAGCTTTCTAGCTTCCTTTTTGCGCCGTAAGTGTTATTTTGCAAGTGTAAAATTAGGGCTGGTTCTACAAAGTGTAAACTAGTCACACCTTGTAAAAGCCCATTCCAGCGACGGCATTTGGTATGCTTTCCCGAGGGAGAACTCCACGGCAATTTGTAAAAAACAAAACCGGCATGGGTTCCCCCCCAGGAGCATACCAGGCCCTTAGGTCTGGCATGGGTTGTAAGGAGACCCCCCCACGCCGAAAAATTGACGTAGGGGGTCCCCCTACAATCCATACCAGACCCGTATCCAAAGCACGCTACCCGGCCGGCCAGGAATGGGAGTGGGGACGAGCGAGCGTCCCCCCCCCTCCTGAGCCGTGCCAGGCCGCATGCCCTCAACATGGGGGGGTTAGGTGCTCTGCGGCAGGGGGGCGCACTGCGGGCCCCCCCACCCCAGAGCACCCTGTCCCCATGTTGATGAGGACAGGACCTCTTCCCGACAACCCTTGCCATTGGTTGTCGGGGTCTGCAGGCGGAGGCTTATCGGAATCTGGGAGTCCCCTTTAATAAGGGGGCCCCCAGATACCGGCCCCCCACCCTAAGTGAATGGATATGGGGTACATCGTACCCCTATCCATTCACCTGGAGGCAAAAAGTAAAAGTTAATAAACACACAACACAAGGCTTTTTAAAATAGTTTATTATTCTGCTCCGGACGCCCCCCCTGTCTTCGTTATTAGCTCAATTACCAGGGGGGGCTTCTTCTTCCACTCTCCGGGGGTCTTCTCCGCTCTCCGGGGGTCTTCCGCTCTCCGGGGGGGCTTCTCCGGACTCCGGGGGGCTTCTTCCATCTTCTCCCCTCTTCCGCTCTTGACTCGGCGCACCCCGGTTCTTCTGCAGCTCTCCGGTGCCTTCTTCTTCAGCGCTGGCTGCCTGCTATGTTTGTGTGTTAGCTCGATTTCAAACAGGCAGCCAGCGCAGTCTTCTGTGGCGTCAGGGTCTTCTCTTCTGTTCTTCCGATGTTGACTCGTCGCCTGTTGTCGCTGTAATGATGGAAGCGCGCCTTGCATCCCATTTATATAGGCATCACCGTCCCATCATGCTCCGGCAGGTACCCACGTGGGTACCTGCCGGAGCATGATGGGACGGTGATGCCTATATAAATGGGATGCAAGGCGCGCTTCCATCATTACAGCGACAACAGGCGACGAGTCAACATCGGAAGAACAGAAGACCAGAAGACCCTGACGTCACAGAAGACCGCGCCGGCTGCCTGTTTGAAATCGAGCTAACACACAAAGATAGCAGGCAGCCAGCGCTGAAGAAGAAGGCACCGGAGAGCTGCAGAAGAACCGGGGTGCGCCGAGTCAAGAGCGGAAGAGGGGAGAAGATGGAAGAAGCCCCCCGGAGTCCGGAGAAGCCCCCCCGGAGAGCGGAAGAAGAAACCCCCCCCGGAGAGCGGAGAAGACCCCCGGAGAGTGGAAGAAGAAGCCCCCCCTGGTAAAAGAGCTAATAACGAAGACAGGGGGGGCGTCCGGAGCAGAATAATAAAATATTTTAAAAAGCCTTGTGTTGTGTGTTTATTAACTTTTACTTTTTGCCTCCAGGTGAATGGATAGGGGTACGATGTACCCCATATCCATTTACTTAGGGTGGGGGGCCGGTATCTGGGGGCCCCCTTATTAAAGGGGACTCCCAGATTCCGATAAGCCTCCGCCTGCAGACCCCGACAACCAATGGCAAGGGTTGTCGGGAAGAGGTCCTGTCCTCATCAACATGGGGACAGGGTGCTCTGGGGTGGGGGGGCCCGCAGTGCGCCCCCCTGCCCCAGAGCACCCAACCCCCCCATGTTGAGGGCATGCGGCCTGGCACGGCTCAGGAGGGGGGGGGACGCTCGCTCGTCCCCACTCCCATTCCTGACTGGCCGGGTAGCGTGCTTTGGATACGGGTCTGGTATGGATTGTAGGGGGACCCCCTACGTCAATTTTTCGGCGTGGGGGGGGTCTCCTTACAACCCATGCCAGACCTAAGGGCCTGGTATGCTCCTGGGGGGGGGAACCCATGCCGGTTTTTTTCTTTGAAAATTGGCATGGAGTTCTCCCTCAGGAATGCATGCCGCTGTCATTTTTTTTTTTCCCCGACGCAACTTTTTTAAGCCGTCGCGATCCTCAAAACTCGGCGTAACGTAACTTCGCGCATGCGCAGTACGGCCGGCGCGGGAGCGCGCCTCATTTAAATGGGACTCGCCCCATTTGAATAGGAACGCCTTGCGCCGGCGGAATTTTAGTTACACAGCCTGAAATTTCTAGATAAGTGCTTTATGGATCAGGCACTTAGGTAGAAACTTTAAGGCAGTGTAACTTAAATTGGATTTTTTAAGTTACGTCAGGTTTTTGTGGATCTGGCCCATGATCTCACAAAAGTAAGTACACCCCTCACATTTTTGTAAATATATTATTCATTCATTTCTTGTATCTTTTCATGTGACAACACTGAAGGAATTACACTTTGGCCCGGATTCACAAAGGACTTACGACGGCGTATCTCCACGTACGCCGTCGTAAGTCCGAATGTGTGCCATCGTATCTCGGCGCCTGATTCAAAGAATCAGATACGCTGGAACTTGGCCAAGATCCGACCAACGTAATTTTCTTACGCCGTCGTATCTTGGGTGCATATTTACGCTGGCCGCTTCCATAGATTTACGCATGTTGGGCCATAGTCTCGTAGATCGGCGCATATTTAGTCAGGCGTAGCGCATCTCAGATTCGCACATTAGGCATAACTCCCCGCTGAGTTGGGCCGGCCCAGTGCATAAAAGCATCACCACATGCGCCCAACGAGTGCAAAGAGACTCCATTTATTTCTGTTGGTGGTGTGAGATTTGGAGCTTTAACTTTGCAATGCCTGGACCCAGGAAGGAGAGAAGAAAAAAAAACTTCACCCAAGATGAGAGGGCCATCATTGTCTCTGCGATGGAGAGATACGATGCTCGCCTCCATGGTGCAGATAGTGGCAGCACCAGCAAGACAAAAAAGGAGGAGATCCTTAGGAGAGTTACTGCCCAGGTGAATGCCTTAGGCCATGAGGTCAGGACCCCCCAGGACATTCAAAAAAAGATGAATGACCTGCGTGGTGTGGTGAGGAATATGCTTGCCACCATTAATAAGCATTCCAGGGGCACTGGAGGGGGGCCACCCTGTACTATTCGGCTCACAGAAGAGGAGCAGGTGATTGCCAGATGCCTTCAGAGCGAGCAGGTGGAGGGCCTGGAGGGCCACGACTCAAGTGAGCCGCCCATGAGGACAGGTAAGTGTGTTTTATCTTCTATCTGGTGTGTAGCATGTTTGGGGGGGGGGGGGTGGTGGGACATGTGACAAGTGTGTGGGTCCTCCAACATGTGAATGTTTTGTGTCATCCACAGGTGTGCAGGAGGTAGCTGGGCCATCTGATGCTGCCAGTGGCCGTCCCACGCCATCATCCCCTGAGCATCCTGCTTCTGTGGCTGACCCCCTGGGAAGCCAACAGGCCTTGGTGGAGGGGAGTGGGCAATCCTCTGCGCAGGAGGTGGTTGAGGAGGTCGTCCATGAGGAGGTGGTCCACAACGATCAGGAGGTGTTCCTCTTTTTGGATGAATCATGTGGTGGCAGGACCATCCCAAACCCACCGTATCTCCAGCCCCTCAGGGTCCTCCAACACCCTCTCCAGTCCCTCCCATCCCCCTCATCTCCAGCCCCTCAAGGTCCTCCCCCTATGCAAGGGCCCCAGCCACTCCTGTCCCCAGGAAGGCGACCCACAGGACAAGGGGTGCGGCAGGAGTGCTGCAAGAAAATCTTGCCAGGCAGCAGGACCAACAGAGCTGACATATGGGGGAAATCGTGGTGGAGTTGAGGCGCCTATCCAACAGCCTGGCTTCCTCGGGAGCAGTACCAGATGCTCTCCAAGATGTGGCTGGAAACAGCGCAGCCACAGTCACCAGCCTGGGGGAGCTTCAGAATACCACAGCTGAACTTGTGGGGGAGGTCAGGTGCCTTCGAGTGGCTGTACAGGCCCAGACAGCTTCCCAGGAGGCCCAGACAGCTTCCCTGGAGGCTGTGCTCACCCGCATAGCGGTGGCTTTAGAGGGCAGACAGGCAGCCAGGGAGGGACCTGGGGATGCTCCTCCACCTGATGCCCCACCCCCCCCCCAACTGAGGCTCCCCCCAGGCAAGTGAGGGCCAGAAACCTGGGCACCAGGCGTAGCCCGCGCCGGGGCAAGTGATTATTTTTTTAACTTATGTTTGCTCTGATTAAGAGCTTTTTTTATATTATTTGCTCTGATTAAGAGCTTTTTTTTATATTATTTGCTCTGATTAAGAGCTTTTTTTATATTATTTGCTCTGATTAAGAGCTTTTTTTTTGTGTGCTGCACACAGGCAGTAGTGCAGAGTACAGTGTGAATGGTGTGTGAATGTGGGGGGGTGACACTCCTGTCAGTAAGGGGTGTCACCCTCGGGCACTGGGGATAAGTTCTCCCCAGGTCCGTATGAATGGACAGCAACATCATTGGGGCCTTGACGCGGCGTTGCTGCTCCCTAGTACCATATGGGATACTTTGGTCTAATCCAATGTGATGTGCATGTGGGGTGTGTGTGCTAGGGACCACAGTGGTGTGCATGCGTGCATTCTCATTGTGCCATGATTAATGTGTGTGTTTAACGTTCAAAGATTCGTTCCACGAGACATCTCCTGACTGCTGTACCATCAGCAGACGGGGTACCCTTGGTTAGGGGGGGACTGTGTGGTTCGGGGGTCAGGTCATCACGTAGGTCAATCTCCAGGCCCCTTCTCACTGCGAAGTTGTGCAGCACGCAACATGCAGCGATGATCTGGCACACAAAGTTTGGGGAATACAACAGGGTACCCCCAGTCTTATCCAGGCATCGGAAACGGGACTTCAGGAGGCCAAATGTGGGTTCCACCACACCATGGGTACGTGCGTGTGCCTCATTGTATCTTCTCTCTCCTGGGGTTTGGGGGTTCCGGAATGGAGTCATGAGATGGGGTCCCAGTGCAATTGCAGAGTCACCTGGAAGGGAAAAGACAGGAGGATGTTGGTCATGCATGTGCCCCTCGTGATGTCTGCATCATGGGGGGAGACAGTCATACCTGACACCCATGTCACTCACCAACCAGCCAGCTGTCCCCGTACACGTTCTCTTCAAATTGTCTTGGGATGTCGCTTTGACGGTATATGAAACTGTCATGGCTGGACCCTGGGTGTTTGGCACGGACATGCCATATGAGGCCATGGGCATCCACTATCACCTGTACATTGATGGAATGCCACTGCTTCCTATTGCGGTATATGTGCTTTGTCTCATGGGGGGGCTGTAGTGCCACATGTGTGCAATCAATGGCCCTGATGGTGCGTGGGAATCCGTCAATTAGGCAGAACTCACGCATTGCCTTCAGCCGCAGGTCCTCCTGGGTGGGTTTGATGATGTGGTGGGACATGCGTCTGAGGATTGCGGGGACAACCTGGTGCACACATCTACTCATGGAGGATTGGGATATCCCAACCACGTCTCCACTTGTTCTTTGAAAAGAGCCAGTGGCAAGGAAATGCAATGTTGCCAGGACCTTCACCAGTGGCTGCACTGCATGTGAGCATTGTGTTGGGCTGGTGATGTCATCCTGCAGGGCTCTGGTAATTTCCAGGATGGCATCAGGGCTGAATCTGAAAAGGCGATACACCTCCAAATCACCCATGCCAAAGAGGCTAATGCGCGGTGGGTATATCCTCTCACGTGCCCTCCTACGTGCCCTCCTCCTTCTACGCGCCTCGGCCTCTGCACACACTAGTAGTGCTAAGACCACGCCTGCCCCTGGCATGTTGGCATACGAATGTGTTGTCCTATAAGTGTGGTTGCTCAGCTCGTCCGGGATGGTGCTGCTGTATTGGCTTTCAAGCTGACTTACTCAGGCCTGGAGCAAAGTTACCCCTGCTTTATGAGGGGTAACTTTAGGCCGGCCATTCGTCTTATGCGCACAGCCTACGCCGATCGCGCGTAGGTTCGGGAATCAGCGCATATACATCATTTGCATATTTGAATACTAATTCTATGGCAGCGTAGGATGCCATCAGCGGAAATATACGCCTACGCTGCGTAAACTTAAACAAGTTAGGACGGACGGGAGAAGCCTTGTTTCTGGCGGATCTGGTTCTGTGACTACGGCGCATAGATAGGACGGCGCATCTTTACACTTACGCCTCGCATCTCCATCGCCGGCGTAACTTCTTTGAGAATATGGCCCAGAATATGCAAATGAGCTAGATACGCCGATTCACTAATGTACTTGCGCCCGCCGCCTTGATATACGTCGTTTGCGTAAGGTGTTTTGTAGGCGTAAAGTTACCCCTGCTATATGAGGCGCAGCCAATGTTAAGTATGGCCGTCGGAACAGCGTCGAATTTTAATACAACACGCCCACTGCCTTGTTCATTTGAATTACGCGGGCTTACGCCGGCCCATTTACGCTACGCCACCGTAACTTAGGGCGCAAGTTCTTTCTGAATACGGTACTCGCCTCTCTAAGTTACGGCGGCGTAGCGTATTTGAGATGCGCTAAGCCCGCCTAAAGATATGCGATTCTTTCTGAATCTGGGCCTTTGTATCTACAATGTAAGTAGTGAGAGTACACGGGGGGGGGGGGTGAGTGTACAGCTTGTATAACAAATAACTCAACACACGGCCATTAATGTCTAAACCACTGGCAACAAATTGGGCCCAATTAGCCATTTTCCTTCCCCCTTTGGCAGGCTCATTACAGTGTCTATGGAATGTACGGTCTAGGTCCTCGTTTATGGAAAGTTTTTCGCATATTTTTGAATCCTCCTTTCCTGGCTGATCCCCACGTCAGCATGTGGTGAGTCAACTCTGCCCTTTGCCTCCTCTTAACTAGTGTATGAAGAGTGTTTATCACCCCACATAGACATTCTGTAAAATCACTCCGTATGGGACACCCAGGGGGGGAACTGTGCTGACATGAGGATCAGCCAGATTACCTTATGTCCCCGGGACGTAGCTACCAAAGAGGGAGGGAAAAGCTACGAGATTGACATCTGAGTATTGCAGCAAAACAAATTGTGTATTTACAGTGCAGATCTAGAGTTCAGTTACCGATAACAACGAGGACAGAGAGGTGGGAACGCCTATAGGGAATGATAATTACTCTTTTATGGACCTGTAGGGTCAAGGTGGCAGAGTTGACATCAGGTAGGCCAGCGAAGATAAAACCAAGATTTCTTAGGGTACTTTCACACTGAAGCGCTGGGTGCGTCGGCGGTAAAGTGCCACTATTTTTAGCAGCGCTTTATTGTCGTTTTTGCCACGATTTTCGGCCGCTAGCGGGGTGGTTTTAACCCCCACTAGCAGTCGAGAAAGGGTTAAACCCGCGCACAAAAATGCCGCTTTACTGCGTTTTGTGGGCGGTTTGAAGGCGCTGTCCCATTGATTTCAGAGGTATATTCACCGCGCCTACAGCGCCTCAAAGATGCGGCTGGCAGGACTTTTTTACCGTCCTGCCAGCGCAACACTCCAGTGTGAAAGCCCTCAGGCTTTCACACTGGATATAAAGGAGCGGCTCTTTCAGGGTGCTTTGCAGGCCCTAGTTTTAGCACAATAGCGCCTCAGTGTGAAAGAAGCCTTAAAGAAAGGAGTTTCTTGGAGCGCAGTATGGGACACAAGATCTGTATTGTAAAAGATATTTGTAAATTCTGTATAAGGAAGTTACACACGAGGCGGAATCCGCCATGGATGGATATGGACGTATCGCCATACGTCTGATTTTGGCGGATCGGATGTTAGTGGACATGTCTCCACTGACATTCGACTCTGCATAGGACTGCATGGAGCGGCCGTTCAGGTCCGCCGTCAAAACTGACAGGCGGAGCTAAACGGTCCGTCCGTGTGAAAGGGGCCTAAAACTCTATTTTGTGTGGTTTGTCTATGTATTGTACTCTGCACTAATAATGTTTAGATTATGTTTACATTCTTTGAAGTTCTGGTTAGAATTAGCCTGCCTATGTTACGCCCCTTGTTACCATAAAAGTACTATTGTAATATTGTGATCCCTATGTAATCACGTGTATAAAAACCTACTACACAATTTATTCATTTGGAACCATTGATCAATATGAGGATAGGAGTTGCCTATCTGTACATTTTCCAGAACATGTAACATTACTAATAAAACACCCAAAAAATATCTAACTGGGATGGGCAGCTGCCCACATAACAAATGGATCGAGAAGGCTCAATAGACTTGGAGAGCAGCTTGTGGCACCTTATGCCTGAACGTGGCATCTGGAGGCCTGAACATCCACCAGCAGAACTATACAAATGTGCGGACAGAAGCCCAGGTGGTAGCCATGCAAATCTCAGAGACGGATGCCTGATGAAGAATTTAAAATTAAATCCAGATAAACATGTAACAAGGGCGCTGCGAAATGTCAGGACCTAGCAGATAATGTCGGAATTGGATGAGGGTATTGAGAGGATTTGATCTTCAAACAGTTCAGGCCGCACTCAAAGAGGAAAGCGATCACCAATAGAAAACAGATAAAAGAAAAAGGCGCCTCTAAGTGCAGAATTAAAAACTTTTAATATCCCCAAAAATGGAACAAGGATCCCAGAAATGACATCAGCGGAAGGGGGCAACAACCAGCGTGGACCGCAAACAGGAAATTGGTCATCAAAATAGGACGCGTTTCGGAACTACTGATTAAAGAAGGAACCAATCAGTAGTTCCGAAACGCGTCCCATTTTGATGACCAAGGGTTTATTCAAACAGAAGTGTCAAGGCTGAGATTTGTTCTTTCGTGGTACTCTAAACGAGATGCTGATTGAGCGTGGGAGAAGGACGGAATATGTCACACACAGTAAAAATAGGCCTTCTAGGTGTGTTTTTAGACTTTGTCAGAAGCTTATTTTATTGGCCTTCACTGTATAGAAAAATCAAGTCAGATAGGCCCCTATCTCTGAGGACTTCAACAAGCATGACCCCTTGGGCCAAACGGCTGCAATGAAAATCACCAGAATTTCTTGCATCTCGATCCTTCTGAGAAGCTTCAGGGGTAGAGTGGTCCCGCCCGGTCATCCACTGTAAAGGTTCAAGAGTCCCTGGACCTGGTGACAAATCTGTCCAGTTTGTTGGTGAATCTGGGCACTAGAAGATCCACGTCTGGCGTCCCCCGCCTGTGGCAAAAGGTTTGAAACAATTCCAGATGGGGACTTCATTCCTCCGGGACCCAGATACTGAAGACTAAAACTCCACCTGACAATAAGTTTGAGTCTCGGCTACCAAGTCCATGTGACCCGTTTCCACTTCTAATCTGACAGGCGCTGTACATCTGACCTGCGAAGAAGAGCAGCCACACACCCGCTGTACACGAGATCTGACCTGCGAAGAAGAAGAGCGGCTCCATCCACACCAGAATCCCGGGATCTCACACACTGTGGCCACACACGAGATCTGACCTGCGAAGAAGAACGGCCACACACCCGCTGTACACGAGATCTGACCTGCGAAGAAGAAGAGCGGCTCCATCCACACCAGAATCCCGGGATCTCACACACTGTGGCCACACACCCGCTGTACACGAGATCTGCCCCACGAAGAAGAAGAGCAGCCTCCATCCACACCAGAATCCCGGGGATCTCACACACTGTGGCCACACACCCGCTGTACACGAGATCTGACCTGCGAAGAAGAGCGTCCACACACCCGCTGTACACGAGATATGACCCACGAAGAAGAGCGGCCTCCATCCACACCAGAATCCCGGGGATCTCACACACTGTGGCCACACACCCGCTGTACACGAGATCTGACCTGCGAAGAAGAGCGTCCACACACCCGCTGTACACGAGATATGACCCACGAAGAAGAGCGGCCTCCATCCACACCAGAATCCCGGGGATCTCACACACTGTGACCACACACCCGCTGTACACGAGATCTGACCTGCGAAGAGAGTGGCTCCATCCACACCAGAATCCCGGGGATCTCACACACTGTGACCACACACCCGCTGTACACGAGATCTGACCTGCGAAGAGAGTGGCTCCATCCACACCAGAATCCCGGGATCTCACACACTGTGGCCACACACGAGATCTGACCTGCGAAGAAGAGCGGCCACACACCCGCTGTACACGAGATCTGACCCGCGAAGAGAGCGGCTCCATCCACACCAGAATCCCGGGGATCTCACACACTGTGGCCACACACCCCCTGTACACAAGATCTGACCTGCGAAGAAGAAGAGCGGCTCCCGATTCTACTAACAGAAGACATTTCATGCAGCCAAACTCTGGTTACCTGAGGTGTGACCTGGGTGTGGAGCGCTCTCCAGGAATGAATACAGTCACACTGTGTGCAGGAGAGAAAGGTGGAATCTCACCCCGAGGAGACTGCGGAGGAATCTCAACCCAAGGAGACTACGGAGGAATCTCACCCCGAGGAGACTACGGAGGAATCTCACCCCAAGGAGACTACGGAGGAATCTCACCCCGAGGAGACTGCGGAGGAATCTCACCCCGAGGAGACTGCGGAGGAATCTCACCCCGAGGAGACTGCGGAGGAATCTCACCCCGAGGAGACTGCGGGGGAATCTCACCCCGAGGAGACTACGGAGGAATCTCACCCCGAGGAGACTACGGAGGAATCTCACCCCGAGGAGACTGCGGAGGAATCTCACCCCGAGGAGACTACGGAGGAATCTCACCCCGAGGAGACTGCGGGGGAATCTCACCCCGAGGAGACTACGGAGGAATCTCACCCCGAGGAGACTGCGGGGGAATCTCACCCCGAGGAGACTACGGAGGAATCTCACCCCGAGGAGACTACGGAGGAATCTCACCCCGAGGAGACTGCGGGGGAATCTCACCCCGAGGAGACTGCGGGGGAATCTCACCCCGAGGAGACTGCGGGGGAATCTCACCCCGAGGAGACTGCGGGGGAATCTCACCCCGAGGAGACTGCGGGGGAATCTCACCCCGAGGAGACTGCGGGGGAATCTCACCCCGAGGGGACTACGGAGGAATCTCACCCCGAGGAGACTACGGAGGAATCTCACCCCGAGGAGACTGCGGAGGAATCTCAACCCAAGGAGACTACGGAGGAATCTCACCCCGAGGAGACTGCGGAGGAATCTCACCCCGAGGAGACTACGGAGGAATCTCACCCCGAGGGGACTACGGAGGAATCTCACCCCGAGGAGACTACGGAGGAATCTCACCCCGAGGAGACTGCGGAGGAATCTCACCCCGAGGAGACTACGGAGGAATCTCACCCCGAGGAGACTACGGAGGAATCTCACCCCGAGGAGACTACGGAGGAATCTCACCCCGAGGAGACTACGGAAGAATCTCACCCCGAGGAGACTACGGAGGAATCTCACCCCGAGGAGACTACGGAGGAATCTCACCCCGAGGAGACTACGGAAGAATCTCACCCCGAGGGGACTACGGAGGAATCTCACCCCGAGGAGACTACGGGGGAATCTCACCCCGAGGAGACTACGGAGGAATCTCACCCCGAGGAGACTACGGAAGAATCTCACCCCGAGGAGACTACGGAAGAATCTCACCCCGAGGAGACTACGGAGGAATCTCACCCCGAGGAGACTACGGAGGAATCTCACCCCGAGGAGACTACGGAAGAATCTCACCCCGAGGAGACTACGGAGGAATCTCACCCCGAGGAGACTACGGAGGAATCTCACCCCGAGGAGACTACGGAAGAATCTCACCCCGAGGGGACTACGGAGGAATCTCACCCCGAGGAGACTACGGAGGAATCTCACCCCGAGGAGACTACGGAGGAATCTCACCCCGAGGAGACTACGGAAGAATCTCACCCCGAGGAGACTACAGAGGAATCTCACCCCGAGGAGACTGCGGAGGAATCTCACCCCGAGGAGACTGCGGAGGAATCTCACCCCGAGGAGACTACGGAGGAATCTCACCCCGAGGAGACTACGGAGGAATCTCACCCCGAGGAGACTACGGAGGAATCTCACCCCGAGGAGACTACGGAGGAATCTCACCCCGAGGAGACTACGGAGGAATCTCACCCCGAGGAGACTACGGAGGAATCTCACCCCGAGGAGACTACGGAAGAATCTCACCCCGAGGAGACTACGGAGGAATCTCACCCCGAGGAGACTACGGAGGAATCTCACCCCGAGGAGACTACGGAAGAATCTCACCCCGAGGAGACTGCGGGGGAATCTCACCCCGAGGAGACTGCGGGGGAATCTCACCCCGAGGAGACTGCGGGGGAATCTCACCCCGAGGGGACTACGGAGGAATCTCACCCCGAGGAGACTACGGAGGAATCTCACCCCGAGGAGACTGCGGAGGAATCTCAACCCAAGGAGACTACGGAGGAATCTCACCCCGAGGAGACTGCGGAGGAATCTCACCCCGAGGAGACTACGGAGGAATCTCACCCCGAGGGGACTACGGAGGAATCTCACCCCGAGGAGACTACGGAGGAATCTCACCCCGAGGAGACTGCGGAGGAATCTCACCCCGAGGAGACTACGGAGGAATCTCACCCCGAGGAGACTACGGAGGAATCTCACCCCGAGGAGACTACGGAGGAATCTCACCCCGAGGAGACTACGGAAGAATCTCACCCCGAGGAGACTACGGAGGAATCTCACCCCGAGGAGACTACGGAGGAATCTCACCCCGAGGAGACTACGGAAGAATCTCACCCCGAGGGGACTACGGAGGAATCTCACCCCGAGGAGACTACGGGGGAATCTCACCCCGAGGAGACTACGGAGGAATCTCACCCCGAGGAGACTACGGAAGAATCTCACCCCGAGGAGACTACGGAAGAATCTCACCCCGAGGAGACTACGGAGGAATCTCACCCCGAGGAGACTACGGAGGAATCTCACCCCGAGGAGACTACGGAGGAATCTCACCCCGAGGAGACTACGGAGGAATCTCACCCCGAGGAGACTACGGAGGAATCTCACCCCGAGGAGACTACGGAAGAATCTCACCCCGAGGGGACTACGGAGGAATCTCACCCCGAGGAGACTACGGAGGAATCTCACCCCGAGGAGACTACGGAGGAATCTCACCCCGAGGAGACTACGGAAGAATCTCACCCCGAGGAGACTACAGAGGAATCTCACCCCGAGGAGACTACGGAGGAATCTCACCCCGAGGAGACTGCGGAGGAATCTCACCCCGAGGAGACTACGGAGGAATCTCACCCCGAGGAGACTACGGAGGAATCTCACCCCGAGGAGACTACGGAGGAATCTCACCCCGAGGAGACTACGGAAGAATCTCACCCCGAGGAGACTACGGAGGAATCTCACCCCGAGGAGACTACGGAGGAATCTCACCCCGAGGAGACTACGGAAGAATCTCACCCCGAGGAGACTACGGAGGAATCTCACCCCGAGGAGACTACGGAGGAATCTCACCCCGAGGAGACTGCGGGGGAATCTCACCCCGAGGAGACTACGGAAGAATCTCACCCCGAGGAGACTACGGAGGAATCTCACCCCGAGGAGACTACGGAGGAATCTCACCCCGAGGAGACTACGGAAGAATCTCACCCCGAGGAGACTACGGAGGAATCTCACCCCGAGGAGACTACGGAGGAATCTCACCCCGAGGAGACTGCGGGGGAATCTCACCCCGAGGAGACTACGGAAGAATCTCACCCCGAGGAGACTACGGAGGAATCTCACCCCGAGGAGACTACGAGCCCCCCCCTCAAGGAGACTGCGGGGTGACATCACCCCATAATACAGCCCCAAATGTACATGGCAGACAAAATGTCATTTCTGCAAACACAATCCCCCCAACTTATCTTATTGTAGTGCACCCCGAAGCTGGGCCATTGTCACTCCAATTACCATCTATAGTGATTATTCCATCGCTGACCCATACAGATCCATACTGATATATTCTGCAGATTATTCCATCACTGACCCCCCCCCCCCCCAAGAATTCTGCAGAGCATTGCTCCCTCCCCCTCCTGACAGATCCATATTGATATATTCTGCAGAGCATTGCTCCCTCCCCTCCCCCTGCTGACAGATCTATATTGATATATTCTGCAGAACATTGCTCCCTCCCCTCCCCCTGCTGACAGATCTATATTGATATATTCTGCAGAGCATTGCTCCCTCCCCTCCCCCTGCTGACAGATCTATATTGATATATTCTGCAGATTATCTCATCACTGACCTGTCTACAGATCTGCAGATCATCTCTCCCCCTTACCCTGTGCAGAGTTGCTCTCCTCTCTGTGATATGAAGAAGTATTTCCTGATCTCGGTTGGTGTTTTGTTCTCTCTTAGTTTCGTTTTCCCAGCCTGAGTGGACAGAGAAGGGGGAGGGGATTGTAGGACGTGGGAGGGGATTGTAGGACGTGGGAGGGGAGTGATAGAACATTTCCATGGGTTCCTGTAGATCAGCGTGTGTGTTCTATTTATATAGAAGTCTCCTCCATTCTGTGTGTATTGATCACGGGTCTCATATCCTCACATTCCTCCCGCCTGTGTACTGCCCACAATATTAACCCCTTCACCTCCGGAAGATTTACCAGGCCATGTTTTATGATACGGCACAGCGTTACTATAACTGACAATTGCGCGGTCGTGCGACGCCGATCACAAATAACGTTCATGTCACTTTTTCCCACAAATGGAACTTTCTTTTGTTTTGTGGAATGGGGGGTGTTGGGGCGCTTACTACTTAAAATTAATTAATAAATATAACAACATTAACTTAGTGCAATAATTAGCAAATAAGCACAATAATGCGTGATAAAGTGCATCAATAACAAACTAATAGTGCTAATAATAAAGTGAATAAAAATTAGCAATAAGGAATAAGCAGATGATCCTCATGCAACCAATTCCATACTGTACCTGGGTTTTTTTTGGTTATATAATGTGATGCCATGCCTATACTTCCCTTTATTTGTACACGAGCCACACCTATACTATTGTAGTGTTGTGTTGTTCACTCATGGCAGCTCACAGCCACCTCGAGCCACTTGTTTACTTACATGATGTCCCTGCGTGGGCTAAGAGCTTGAGAATGTTATGCTGCGTACACACAATTGGACATTCCGACCACAAAACAGTGGGGGGTTTTTCCGACAGTTTTTGCCTCAAATTTGTCTTGCATACACACCGTCGCACAAATGTTGCTTGGAAATTCCGATGGTCAAGAACGCCGAGAAGTACAACACTAAGACAAGCTGAGAAAAATGAAGTACAATGATTCCGAGCATGCATAGGATATTTGTGCGTCAGAAATGGCTACACACGATCAGAATTTCCAACAAGAACTTTTGTTGTCGGAAATTCTGATTGTGTGTATGCGGCATTAGTGTTGTTTTATTCTCTTTGTATTTTTCTGAAACATTAATAAAAAGATGTTAAAAAAAAACGTAGCTTTAATATACACGTAATAGTGAGAGTCCCTGTCCCTATGGAAAGGGAGCAAAAAACGGACACAGAGGGCTAGATTCAGATAGATTACGCGGATCTATAGATCCGCTGATCTATCTGATTTAAGATCCGCCGCCGCAAGTTTTAGTGGCAAGTGGGTAATTCACTAAACACTTACCTCCAAACTTGCGGCGGCGTATCTTAAATCCCCCGGCGGAATTCAAATTCCGCGGCCAGGGGGAGTGTAGCATTTAAATCAGGCGCGTCCCCGCGCCGATTTACTTGCGCATTCGCCGTCCGCTAATTTTCCCGGCGTGCATTGCTCCCAATGACGTCGCTAGGACGTCATTGGTTTCGGCGTGAGCCTAACTTGCGACGAGCGGTTTTGTGAATCGACGTATGCAAACGACGTAAAAAAAATAAAATTTGACACGGGAACGACGGCTATACTTAACATTGGCTGCGCCTCATAGAAGCAGGGGTAAGTATACGCCGGTAAAACGCTTACGTAAACGACGTAAAGTGACTGCGTCGGGCCCGCGTACGTTCGTGAATTGGCGTATCTCGCTGATTTACATATTGTCGCCGTAAATCGGCGAGAACGCCCCCATCGGCAATTTTAAAATTGCAGTTAAGATCCGACGGTGTAACACAGTTACACCTGTCGGATCTTAGGCATATCTATGCGTAACTGATTCTATGAATCAGTCGCATAGATACGACCGGCCTAAGTCAGAGATACGACGGTGTATCTCCTGATATCTCCTGATACACCGTCGTATCTCTGACTTAGGCCGGTCGTATCTATGCGACTGATTCTCTTTGAGAATCTGGCCCAGAGTCTCCATGTCAGCGGACTGCAGAACTACATGGCATAGCTTTGAAACGGAGGAAACTGTTTTGTCAGCTTTCTCCGGGTTTTGCTAAGTTCGGATGGGGTTGTGTAGTTTGGAGATCCTGCAGAGACTTGGGTGGGATGGGATCTCCAACCCTGTGTCCAGGTCTTATGAATAGCCAGCAGGTTGTGTGCCCAGGTGCACACAGCCCAAATAACGAGGAGCTAGTTAGAGCAGAGAGTGGAGGAAGGTGGCGTGTGTGCAGCGGTATAAAGACAGTCCTGGGTGTGGAAAGCGGTCTGTCTGTGTGAGACTACATCCCTGGTGTGGGGGGGACTTTGTGCCTGACGGACTGGGAGGCTGGTAGACCTGAGGTGACTAGCAAGTCCAAGGGGGCTGAAGGAAGTCCTGAAGTCTGGGAGACAGTGGGCTGGAGAATCCTGTTGAGGCCAGGAGTGGGCCAGGTTTAGCAGCTAACTGTACGTCAAAGTAAGCCTAGGGAGCCAGGAGCCTTGGCATTTTCTGTTAAGTGAT
The DNA here is from genome assembly GCF_905171775.1 of Rana temporaria. Taxonomy (NCBI): domain Eukaryota; kingdom Metazoa; phylum Chordata; class Amphibia; order Anura; family Ranidae; genus Rana; species Rana temporaria. The sequence continues at coordinate 418,151 of NC_053500.1, read as the reverse complement.
CTTTACTGGAGAAGAACCCCTGCGTGGGAAATCCTGTGTGTGAACTGTTATTGTGTTTCCTTTTGATAAAAATGGGCTGCCAAGCCCTCAAACCTGACAAATGACTGCTGTGGACTCGCTAAAAAACGTATTTACCACTTGAGTTAAACACCCCCATATCGCAGGACGCACTCCTGAAATTCAGCAAGAATTGTTTATATTGGGGAATGTTAGCTGCTCCAGACAGAAATCATATTCCAATATTTTACCAATGATATGGAGTTCAATTATATGTTGGTGTTTTCTCTTCCTCGGGGTGAGATCTCTGTGGTAAGATTCTCAGGTCTGTTCCTGCCACGGACATTATGAAGGAGGGTCCCTCTCCCTTCTGGAACATCTCATGTGGGGTCACCCTAAGAGGGGCAGGAACTAGAGGAACGCTCCACTTATAATTTGAGTGCTGAGGAAGAGCCCGGAGCTGGAGGAAGTGTTCCCGATGAGGTTTTCGAAGCAGAAGATGTCATCTGGGTACATTTCACACAATTTACTTAGTAATTCACAATTATAAGTGCTGGGAGCAAATATGAGAGAAAAAATCTTTATTAGATAAAGAAGTTGTATATAACTTTTTGATTTATTTTTCTAAATGATCCCAGCTATAGTTAATGAATCGTTTTAAAAAAAATCAAATTTTTAATCTTTTTTACAGACATACATATTACGCTGAAGCATACTGGTGAAATAGTTCAGGAACGTGCTCATTTCATGGAAAACTTTGTTGCTGGTGTGATAGAGGAGAAGTTGGACCCAAATTTTGCAACTGCTTAAAATGTGTGTAAAGCTTGCCATGTTCAATAAGAGCATCAAATACCAATTCAATCCTGTCAGAAATCTTGTGAGCATATAACTTGCCATGCTCTGACTGGTATCACCTTGTTCCTAGTTCTCTGTGTGGACTACAGAACACCTCCCTCCATGTTCTGGCAAAAAGTAGGCATGGGGTAGGTGTTCTGTAGTTCAGTCCTTGGGTGACATTGCTGCCTCCTCCACTGATACAGTACAGTGAGTAGGCTTTGTCACCCTAGGACAAGAAGTGTGTTACTGACAGTATCACCAAATGAAAAAAAAAAAGAAAACAAATGCAGCCATCACGTCTAAGGCCCCATACACACCATAGAATCTATCCGCAGATAAATCCCATCAAATGGGTTTCTGCGGATAGATTCTATGGTGTGTACACTCCGTCAGATATTTTTATCCGCGGATAAATCTCCCCTGGGATGGATTTCCAGCAGATGGATATTTGCTGACATGCTCAACAAATCCATCTGCTGGAATCCATTCCAACGGATGGATCCGCTCGTCTGTACAGACTCACCGGATCCATCCGTCCAAAGGGATTCCCCGCACGCGTCGTAATGATTTGACGCATGCGTGGAATTCCTTATATGACAGCGTCGCGCCCGTCGCCGCGTCATAATAGCGGCGACGGCGCGACACGTCATCGGCAGAGGATTTCAGCGCGGATTTCAATGCGATGGTGTGTACACGCCATCGCATAGAAATCTTCTGAAATCCTCGAGAGGATTTATCCGCGGATACGGTCCGCTGGACCGTATCTGCGGATAAATCCTCTCGTGTGTATGGGGCCTTAGGGCAGGTAAGGTGCAATATGAAATTTCTGTTCTTGGGTTCAGATCCACTTTAATGTTTTTTTTACTTCAATCCCGTAAGTTACGTATCCAATGTAGGTGAACCCCAGGTAGAAAGTCACATTTTCATCCCCATGAGGAACTGATGAATAGTTTAGAGGTAAGACCTCGATCTTCCCTTTTCCGAAAGGGCCCTTTGTGTAGACTTTTCTATTTTCTGTCCATCCATCGACTTTCTTTAGCTTGTCCTGGATTAGTTTTCTATCTTTTAGATCACCGTCAAATCGGAAGGTGCGTTCATTTAATGGATGGTTTAGAAGCCTTTCTATAGCACTTCTGAAAATGAACTTCTGGAGGCCGATGCCCTTCCCGAGGAAGAAGAGCACGTTTGTTCTTTTCTTACGGACGGGGACGTCCTTAATTCTTTTCTGGTGCAGCTGTTTAGCTTTTTCCATTGCAAAGTTCAGAACATTGCCTTTCTTTATATTTTGTGAGGTTAGAAATCTTTCATCTGGCCAGTAAAGCATGAAAATAAGAAAGTAGGCACTTGCAGGAAATGTTTTTCGCTCATTCAGAAACCGTTGGCTTATCTCCAGCAATTTCTTGAATTCCAAAAGTTTTCTAGAGTCCGGCTGGACACTTCCCAGAGCAATATGGCACATTATGAGGCTAATGAGGTCACCATCATCCAGCTTGTCTTCGGATATGTCTGTGGGTAAGTAGTTGATGATCCTCTCTAATGCTACAACTAGGCGTTCACTTTTTGAATTGGATAGCAATGACAGAATTGTTGCCACACTGCTGCCCCCTAGGCTATAAATTGCCATTTTTCTGGCAAATTTATTTCCTTCAGATTTGGCAGAATGTCCTGCCCAGTCTACAGATCTAAAACAATCAGCAAATATTTTTGTCTGCCTAACTAACCAATTCCTGACAAAATCATCCTTCTTGGTTGTCTCCCAGACATCAATTTTATCCCCCTGAAAGCAGCCGACGTCTTCTGAAATCCACTCTAGAGTGTTGTACATTTTTTGGTACAAACTTTTTAAATGACCGTGTAGATTTGCCCAGGAGTCCTTTATCTCTTCTGGAATGTATTTTACATCAGTAAGGTATTCCACCAATTCTGCCTTGTCTTTCTTTATGTTTTTAAATAATGTTAGTAGCAGCTCTAGCAGGTTGCATCCAATATCTACTTCCCCCATATATCCAGAGTTATTGATTGTATCTTTGTCATTATTTGCAGCTCTTTGTGCCTCTCTGAAGCATTCCATTGACTTAAGGCCAAGCTCAATCAGGCTGATTTCATCTCCTGAGCTTCCGTTCTCCTTATACTTGTCATGGTTTGCGGTAAACCATTCCTTGTAGAGGCGTCCTTCAGTGTCCAATATATATGAATCATCCGGCAGCTTTGCTTTGGCGGTTCCCACCCATTTCTTTGCTTCTTCAAATTTAGAATTTTTATAATGGAGTCTGGCAAGTTGTTGTGCAAAATGTGCATCTTTATCAAATTGCTCAAAGGCAACCTGTAGCAGCTTTATGGCCATCTCAGTGTCTCTTTCCTCCTTACATACGTGTTCTATTAGTGGTGAGAAGAAACTATCTGCATTGTCACCACGACTTTTCTTGTGTCGCCGGAAAAACAAGTCTTTTATAAATTTTACAAATTCTTGCTTTGCAAATCTGTGGTTGAGAGCAGCAGATTCGTTGAGTAGTTCCAGGGCAATCTTACTCTGAGGGTATGAACGGGTGGAATATTGATTTATAATTTCCCCTGCGATTAGAGGATGTAAAATACGAATGGCAGAAATGAATGTTAGTTCATCCCTTTGCTCCATGATCAGTGCTTGTTCACTTAAGCTGTTGAGATCATGATTTTGGCTCAGTTTGTAGTCTTGAGTAACAAAGGACTGAATTCCCAGAAGGACTTCACAGTGGGAAAGGGAGATATAAGAATTTTGAACATAATGATTTAGTAATGCTGTGTATCTGATCAGACGAGTTACTGGAGAAGAGTGGTCCAGATCTTCCATCACATTCTTCACAAAGTCTTCCAGGTACTTCTTATTGAACTCTTGACTCATTAAAACAAAAGTAATGATCATATCATCAGAAGGAAATGTTTCATTGAGTTCTTCAGCTTTGTCTTTGAACAGCAGCTTCTCGTTATCTCTGAGCTTGTGGGTGATGGCGACCGTGTCGATGGGTGAGACTGAACAAGACTTTTCTGGTGCATTTGAACGTTTACAGGTCAAGAGGATAAAGCGAGTCTTTGCACGTCTCACTTGTTTGTGAATCATGACTTCTTGTAAACTGTGTTTTAATTCATCAATGTACTCTTCGGTACAGTCTTCTAGAAGAAGGAGAACCGGCAAACAGTTTTTAGTATCCCCTTCTTCATACTCTCTGAGCTCCACCGCATGTTCACACACCTTTGTAGTTTGGTATCTTGAGTTCACTATGGCACACCGTAAGTTCTTTTTGTTTTTCCAGAGGATCTGCCTGGCCACTGTGCTCCCCCCACTGCCTGGCTGGTGAAAAATGTTGATCCGTGCTACAGGGAGTTTCACGGTGTCTTCATTTAAGATGCCGTTCAGCATGCCCTCAACTTCCTGACAGGCATGGCGCTCAATGAATGCCCCACATTTCTTCTGCTCAGCGAGCCACAAATGTTTCCAGCTAATTTTTCCTCCTCGATAGAAATCCCTTTCAAGTGTCTTGGGGTCTATGGCCTTAAGGTTGGTGTTTTCACACTCATTTACACACAAGATGTTTAGGGAGTTCATTTTTTCTTCTTTAGGAATTGTAAGAAAACAAACTCCTTTTGTAGAGACAGGTAACGTTCTGTTGAAGTTTTTTTCTGGAATCATGTTTTGAACTGTAGCATCAACATGGCTGAGCTGCATGCCAACAACACTTCTTTGGTCAAGTTCTGTTCTGTTACATGTCGCTTGTGCCAAGCCAGCCCACTGTGTGTAATATTCTTCACACTCTGTGATACAAGTGATGTACTCCATACCGCTCAATTCCTCATAAAATTCCATCAAGGCTTTAACAATTGGTTTTTCCACAGGGGAAAACAGCATGAAGAGCACAATGAAGGATCCTTTCTTAATATTATCACAGATTAAAGAAACCGCTTTCTTAAAGTGCTTCATTTTGTCTTTGATCCAAGATTGCTCATCACATGGTAAATCTTCCCCATCGAAACTCTTCCGTCCATTACAAAATATCCAGCTTGTGTGCTTGAAGAACCCCAGATTATTAATAATGTCATCCAGGTTCTTCCCGTACTCACTGGCATAGCTCTTTAAGGAGAATATATTTGACAGATGGTAATCTTTACACTTGGAGTGTAGCCCACTGGTGTCAGACTCTGCATCAAAATCAAAAACACACAACATTTTCAAGTATTTCAAAAAGGTTAAGTGTTGTAGTTGGTGGTTCTCACACCGGTTTGTGATGAGTACATATTGCAGTGTGTCATCGAAGTACTGCTTACCATTTGTTAGCAAGACAGATACTTTCCTACCTAGATTTTCATATCTGTGTGCTTCACTGACATTGGCCTCCTCAGCTTCCTTTCTCCTCTTATCTGCTTCACATCTCCTATGGTTTACTGCATTAATTTCCTCTATTTTTATGGACTGTGATGTTGTCCCTATCCTCTCATATATAGTTTTATCTTGATAAAAAGTTTTATTATTTTTCTTATCAAACTTTGGCAAGCACACATGAAATGTTTTCTCCTTTACTCTGATAAATAGAGGCTCAATATCTACTTCCACAACAAACCTTTTCTCTTTCAACTCCGCATCAACAACCTCAATAAATTCAGGGGGGTAAATGCACGCCGCTGCAGCTTCATATTCACTGGCTTCAGTAAAGCACTGATCCAAATCATTTTTTAAATCTGCATACCATGCTATATTGTAAATTGGAATACCAACTATCTGTCCATGTCTGAAGCCTTCGTCTTCTACTCTGTCCGTGATGCCAAAGTGTATGGTTCCATTGGTTCTCATGTTTAGACAGGCGGCAGCAAATTTAAAGGTCTCATATCGTAGTTTTGCTAGAAGTCTTGACCTATCCAAGCCTGCAGCAGTAAGAAATGATTTGTACTCGTGACAAGGAGTGATCAGATTAATGACACCTGTCTCAGGGGTAAGTACCTGGTTTTTCACATATTTTACATTTGTACCATGGTTATTGAAGGGTCGGAAAATGCTCTGTGTAAAAGATTGTAAGTCTTTCGGCTTCTGGACTGGTCTGGCGTTCTCTTTTGAACCATTGATCCTTTCAGAACTTTTTGCCACTATTTGGTTTTTATCTTCTGGGCTCATTGTATCTTGGTGCTCTTCAGAAACATTGATGCTTTTCCTCTGAGGTAGTTGGTCCTCTTCAATAGATCTTTTTGTTAAATTGATATTCATTTCTGGGAGTTTTCCCTCTATACTGTAATTTTGCTCTGTGGGACTTTTCTCATCTGAACATGATTTTCTCTGGTTTTCTTGAGGTTTGTCTTCTGATTCAGCTTTAGCTGTTCTTTTTACATGTTGCCCATCCTTCTGCTTTTGGTTTATGGTCTCATGAGGTGTCTTGGACTTCTTTTTTTTACTTTTCTGAACTGGTTTGTTCACTTGGTTGGGCTCAATGTTGTTGATCTCAGGAGACACTAACTTGTTTTCTGAGGTTGGATTGCAAATGTTTTGTTGAGGTTTGTTCTCTGACGACACATTTATTTGACTTAAACCTTCTGCAAATTGGTCTTTTGTATCTGTTTGGCCTTTAGTTTTTGGAGGTTGCTCCGATTTTTTTCCAGGTGGCTGACAAGGTTCTACAAATGCACTTGTACAGCAAGGATTCTGCGTTTTGGGTTTACCTTCTGTGGTTATATTTTCTTTGTGTGTCCTTGATGTATCGGATTGAGGGGCATTCTGTTTTTTTGGTGACGTGCCCTGAGGAATCTCTTTATTCTCCAATGAATTTTCTGTGGGCGGCTTGGTTTTATTTCCTGAAGGGTTCATTTTTTCTGTTAAGCTGTGAGATACAGTACTCTTTCCTGAAGTTGTCTCCTCTCCCTCCCCCGGTTGACCTTCCTTTGTCTGATGTGGTTTTGTATTAGCACCTGAGTTTTTTTTCTTTTTCTTTTTCTTTTTCGTGATCTCCCTGGGTCCTTCTTCTGAACTAGGACTTTTTATAGACTGCTTTTCCACAAGTTTATTTACATCTGGACTGGACATTCCTGGATATGGTGTAGCTTCATTCTGAGTATTTCTGTTGGTCTGATGTGTTTGTTCCTTGTTTTTTGTTGGATCAGACTGAGTATCTCTAGGTTTTTCTTGTAGGATGTTACTATTTCTCTGATCTTCCCCCTCTGTCTTGTGTTTGGCAGATGATGAACCTGTGTCTGGGGGATTAATGGAGCTTATCCTCTCCCCTTTGTCCTCCCGCTTTGGTGATTTTCTTTGAATCTCTTTTTCTAACAGTTCATCTCTTTTTCTGAGTAAAAGTTGTATTTGAAGTTTTTTCATTCCCATTTTTCCTAGATCACGTTCACTGAGGATTTTTAGCACTGCTCCTGTGGCTTCTTCTTCATGAAGTTTAGTGATGTATTCCTGTTTTAATCGAATTGAAGACAACCAGCTGCTGACATCGTTCTCAGTCCAACATTCCAGAGGCTTGTCACCTTAAGTTGAAAATACAATCATTGAGAACTCTAAACACGGGTACTGTATACTACTGTATGTATAAAAAACCCTAAGGAACACATAATGCAACTTACCCAGACTCATGATGATATCTTCTTATACCATACAGATCTGAAAGAGAGAGGAATACATGTCAGCAGCCACATTTGGAAGTGCGGTTTTTAATATCTGTATGATACCATAATCGGTCAAAAGGCAGATGAAGATGTTTGTCCACTGTGTGTAATAGTATCAAGAGTAGGACTTGTGTATGTAATACTGTTGTGTATATTAAGGAGCTGAGAGTCAGTGGGCCAGATTCACAAAGAGATACAACGGCGTATCTCCTGATACGCCGTCGTATCTCTGAGATCCGACGGTCGGATCTATGCGTGTCACGGTCTGGGGTCAGGCTCAGAGGCCAGTAGCTATAGCAGCTGAGCAGGTCACCCTGGCTGATGACACGGGGTCACCTGAGGTGCGGAATCTAAGCGCTAACCGGTATTCACCAGAGCTCCTGAAGGTGGAGATGGATTTTGCTGCGTGTTAGCGCCAGGTCGCGGTCCTCAGGATTGCCCCACCAGGAGGTGAGAAAGCCAGGGTACAATAGCAGATAAGCAGGTAAGGATCAAACAGAAGCGTGGTCGGTAAACAAGCCAAAAGGTCGGTAATGAGTATTTGTAGATTGGGATCAGGCAGAAGCGTAGTCGATAACAAGCCAAGGGTCGATACGAGTATTTGTAGGTTGGGATCAGGCAGAAGCGTAGTCGATAACAAGCCAAGGGTCGATAACGAGCAGTAGCAAATATGGACGGCAGCAGAGAAGACAGGAGCGAGATACAGGCTGGAGAGAGCACAATATTCTGGCAAGGAGGAAGTGCAGAGACATGGCTTATATCAGGAAGTTGGTGGGAGGAGCAAGGGGTTCAAGGTTCAAGACAATCAAGACACAAGGCAGGAATGTTCAATGGATCAGATGGGTTTGTCCAGCAGATCAGACAGGGAGCTATCCAGCATCCCAGATAGCTCAGTGAGAAGGTTCACTGCCAGACACAGCTGAGGTCCCAGGTTCGAATCCAGGTCCTGACAGTACTCCCCTCCTCCCAGGACGTCCACTGGACGTCTTAGGGCCAGGTTTCTGAGGGAACCTCTGGTGAAATTCCCTTGTTAATCTAGGGGCATGGACATTCTTTGCAGGCTCCCAAGAATTTTCTTCTGGCCCATAGCCTTCCCATTGAACCAAATATTGCAGTTTGTTCCTAGAGATCCTGGAGTCAAGAATTTTTCCCACTACAAATTCTTCTTCACCCTGTACCTCAACAGGTGGAGGAGGAGGATGAATTCTTCCAGAAAAGGCATTTTCATGAAACTGTTTGAGTAGTGATATATGAAAAACAGGGTGAATCTTCATATTGTCAGGAAGTTTTAGGCGAAAAGTGACAGGGTTGATTTGAGCAGAAATCTCAAAAGGTCCAATAAACTTTTGACCCAACTTAGCACATGGAACCTGAACCTTTAAATTTTTGGTAGATAACCAAACCTTGTCACCTACCTGAAAGGTGGGAATAGACCTACGGTGTCTGTCAGCAGCCTTCTTGTAATATTCCTGCGCCTCCTTCAATGTATCGGTCAATTTCTCCTGGATCTCATGTAATGAAGTTAGTCTGTTGGTAACAGCAGGAATTGAAGTTGGGATAGGGAGATCAGGAATAAAAACTGGATGATACCCGGTGTTTAGGAAAAAAGGGCTTTGGGAAGTGGAGCTATGTTTAGAATTATTATAAGCAAACTCAGCCGTAGGAAGGTAGTCCACCCAGTCGTCCTGGAGATAACTCACGAAACATCGAAGGTATTGCTCCAGAGTTTGATTGGTCCTCTCGGTTTGACCATTAGACTGTGGATGAAAAGCTGAGGACAGATTAATTGTTACACCCAAAGCTGAGCAAAAACTTTTCCAAAATTTTGAGGTAAACTGTACCCCTCTGTCAGACACCACATCATCAGGAATTCCATGAAGTTTAAAAACTTCTCTAACCATTACCTCAGCAGTATGTTCGGCAGAGGGTACCCCCTTCACTGGAATAAAATGAGCCATCTTAGTGAGACGGTCAATGACTACTAGAATGGTGGTCATTCCTTTCGAAAGAGGAAGGTCAACCACAAAGTCCATAGAAATTGACCCCCATGGTCTTGATGGAACAGGCAGTGGTAGAAGTAACCCCAGAGGAGAAGATCGGGGTGTCTTATTGCGAGCACAGGTTAGACATGAAGCCACATATCTCTTTACATCTTTCTTGTACCCAGGCCACCAAAAGGAACGTGATAAGAGTTCTTCTGTCTTAGAAACCCCAAAATGACCAGCAAGTTTAGAGTCGTGTACCAACCTGAGGGCTTCTACCCGAACTGATTCAGGTACATAGAGGCAATGTGCTTGAGTCCAAAAACCATTGTTGTACTTGAGGTTAATGTCTTTAGGAGGATTATTAAGAAGTTGGTCATTCTCATACCCCTCCTTGAGGAGATTAAGAAATGTCTTTGAACTTGTGGCCCCTAGAAAGTTCTTTTGAGGCAGGATTGTACATTCAGAGTTTCTTTCCTGGAGGGGCCCAGGCAACATCCGTGATAGGGCATCAGCCTTACCATTCCTTGACCCAGGGCGGTACGAGATAACAAAATTGAACCTAGAGAAGAAAAGGGTCCAACGTGCTTGTCTAGATGACAACCTTTTAGCAGACCTAATAAATTCTAAATTTCTATGATCGGTGAGAACGGTTACAGGATGCTTAGCCCCTTCCAACAGATGCCTCCACTCAGAAAATGCTTCCTTAATTGCCAGCAGCTCCTTGTTTCCAATGTCATAATTCCTCTCGGCAGGAGACATCAGTCGAGAGAAATAAGCGCAAGGATGAAGCTGCATTTTTTCTCCAATTCGCTGAGAAAGGATAGCTCCCACAGCAGAATTAGAAGCATCAACTTCTACGATGAAAGGTAGTTCTGGATCTGGATGTACCAGGATTGGCGCAGAAGTGAAGAGAGTTTTAAGTTTATTAAAGGCAGTCTGTGCCTCAGGTGACCACAAAAAGGGCATCCCTTTCTTTGTCAGCTGTGTAATTGGAGCAATTACCTTGGAGAAATTCCTTATAAATCTTCTGTAAAAGTTGGCAAATCCAACAAATCGCTGTATCTCCTTAACAGTTCTAGGGACAGGCCAATCCACCACTGCTTTGATCTTATCAGGATCCATGCTTACCCCTTCAGAAGAGATTATGTATCCCAAGAACTGGATCTGAGTTTGTTCAAACTCGCACTTTTCTAGTTTGATGTAAAGTTTATTCCGCCTTAATCTCTCGAAAACAATACAGACATGTTTGCGGTGTTCTTCCAAAGTATCAGAGAAAATGAGAATGTCATCCAAGTATGCTATTACAAACTGATCAAGCAAATCTCGAAAAACATCATTAATAAAATGTTGAAAAGTTGCGGGAGCATTGCAAAGCCCAAAGGGCATGACCAAAGACTCAAAATGTCCATATCTGGTTCTGAAAGCAGTTTTATATTCATCCCCGGGACGAATGCGGACAAGGTTGTATGCCCCCCGTAAATCTAATTTGGTAAAGAGTTTGGCGGAGCGGAGTCTCTCAAGCATTTCTGGAATGAGCGGGAGTGGATAGCGATTCTTAATTGTGATCCTATTTAAATCTCTGTAGTCAATACACGGACGCAGGGTGGAGTCCTTCTTTACCACAAAGAATAAGGCTGCCCCAGCAGGAGAGGTTGAGTGTCTGATAAAACCCTTCTCTAGATTCTCATTAATCCACTCTTTAAGCACCTTCAGTTCAGGTTCTGATAAAGAATAAAGGCGCCCAAATGGTATTTCTGCCCCTGGAAGCAATTCAATGGGACAATCATAAGAGCGATGAGGAGGCAGCTGATCTGCACCCTTTTTATCACAAACGTCCCGAAACTCAAGATATTGTGGAGGTAGCTTGTCGTATGACTTAATGGTTGCCAAAGCTGCTTGTAAATCCTGGGTTGGTGAAGGGCTTATTTGATAAGATTCTTTGCAATGTCTTTTGCAGTGGTCAGATGTAAAGCTTAAAGAACGTGTCTCCCAGTTGATGGAGGGATTATGGATAGAGAACCAAGGAATGCCTAGGATAATAGGGAATTTGGGTGATGTGATCAGCTCAAAACTGATGGTCTCCTGATGGTCAGTCTCAATTAAGAGCTTCAGTGGGATGGTCTCGTGGGTAACTGGTCCTGAAGACAAAGGTGAGCCATCCACAGTTTCCATATTAATAGGGGCGAGTTTATTTCTTATTAGAATGTTATTACTTTGGGCAAATTCTATGTCCATGAAGTTTCCCCCGGCCCCTGAGTCCAGCATAGCAGAGCAAGGTATTTCATTGCTTTCAACGATAAGCCTTATTGGGATAACAAAATGAGTTGATACGGAATTAACTTTATTTGCTTCCTGAATCAAAGGTGAGACGGACTGAGAAATTAAGTTTATTTGTTCAGATACTGTAACATCCGTTGCTGCAATTGTTCTTTTAAATTTATTGGGACAATTAACTGCATAATGTCCGGAGTCTCCACAATACAGACATAAGTTCTCTGAACGTCGTCTATCTTTCTCCTGAATAGTAATAGACCTCTTAATAGCATCCACCTGCATAGGTTCAGGAGCGTCAGAATCAGGAAAAACTCTTGGACCCTTAGGCGAATACTGAGTAGTAGAAAAACGCATGCCACCATTACTGCCTAAGATTCCCAGTCTCTCCTTTCTCCTTTCAGCAAGTCTCTGATCAATTCGAATACATAATTTAATGAAAGCCTCGAGGTCGTCAGGACTTTCTACTCTGGCAAGCTCATCTTTTACTTGTTCCGAGAGTCCTTGACGGAACTGACTCTTTTGTGCTGCTGGATTCCAATTGGTATCTGAGATCCAGCGTCGAAATTCAGTTGTGTACTCTGCAACAGAGCGTCTACCCTGCCGTAAATTGTGCAATTTAGCCTCAGCAGTAGCGCAGCGGTTAGGATCATCAAAAACTTGGTTCATCGCAGTCACAAAAGAATTGAAATCATCCAGGACGACATCATCTTTCTCCACATAAGGGGAGGCCCAGGCTAAAGCTTCCTCAGTCAGGAGGTTGATAATAAACAGCACCTTTTTCCTTTCAGAAGTAAATGCAGCAGGTTGCATCTGAAAGTATATACGACATTGATTAAGGAACCCTCTATAATTGCGGCGGTCTCCGTTAAACTTAAGTGGTAGGGGCATTCGTGCATTAGAATCTACAGCAGCAGTATCTCGGGCACGAAAGTCACGCAATTGTTTATTCAGATCAAGGATTTCCTCCTGTAGCGCTTTCAGTTCAATTTGTAACTCTGAAATCTTTTCCTGGGAGTTAACAGCATACGTCTGCAACTCACCGATTTGCATTCTGAGAGGGGCTACTGCAGCTGCTACAACGGCCTCCATGTTTTGGGCCAGAATATTCTGTCACGGTCTGGGGTCAGGCTCAGAGGCCAGTAGCTATAGCAGCTGAGCAGGTCACCCTGGCTGATGACACGGGGTCACCTGAGGTGCGGAATCTAAGCGCTAACCGGTATTCACCAGAGCTCCTGAAGGTGGAGATGGATTTTGCTGCGTGTTAGCGCCAGGTCGCGGTCCTCAGGATTGCCCCACCAGGAGGTGAGAAAGCCAGGGTACAATAGCAGATAAGCAGGTAAGGATCAAACAGAAGCGTGGTCGGTAAACAAGCCAAAAGGTCGGTAATGAGTATTTGTAGATTGGGATCAGGCAGAAGCGTAGTCGATAACAAGCCAAGGGTCGATACGAGTATTTGTAGGTTGGGATCAGGCAGAAGCGTAGTCGATAACAAGCCAAGGGTCGATAACGAGCAGTAGCAAATATGGACGGCAGCAGAGAAGACAGGAGCGAGATACAGGCTGGAGAGAGCACAATATTCTGGCAAGGAGGAAGTGCAGAGACATGGCTTATATCAGGAAGTTGGTGGGAGGAGCAAGGGGTTCAAGGTTCAAGACAATCAAGACACAAGGCAGGAATGTTCAATGGATCAGATGGGTTTGTCCAGCAGATCAGACAGGGAGCTATCCAGCATCCCAGATAGCTCAGTGAGAAGGTTCACTGCCAGACACAGCTGAGGTCCCAGGTTCGAATCCAGGTCCTGACAATGCGACTGATTCATAAGAATCAGTTACGCATAGATCTCCCTTAGATCCGACAGGTGTAAGTGACTTACACCGTCGGATCTCAAGCTGCAATCTTCCGCTGTCCGCTAGGTGGCGTTTACTCGCGACTAATATGCAAATGAGGAGATACGCCGATTCATAAACGAACGCCCGCCCGTCGCTTTTTTTTACATTGTTTGCGTTCGGCTTTTTCCGGCGGATAGTTACCACTGTGCTATATGAGGGGTCGTTCCCGCGCCGAGTTTTGAATTTTTTTTAAGTTGTTTGCGTAAGTCGGTCGCGAATTACGGATGGCCGTAATTTACATTAACGCCGAAAACAATGACGTCCTAGCAACGTAATTTGGAGCATGGGCACTGGGAAATTTCGCCGGCGGCGCATGCGCAGTTAAATCGGTGCGGGGACGCGCCTGATTTAAATTGTACACTCCCCCTAGCCGCGAAATTTTAATTCCGCCGGGGGAGTTACGATCCGCCAGCGCAAGTTTGGAGGTAAGTGCTTTGTGAATACTGCACTAGCCTCGCAAAATTGCGTCGGCGGATCGTAAATCACATAGATTATGCGGATCTAAAGATCCGCTAATCTATGTGAATCTAGCCCACTGTGTGTAAACAGAAGACACAAACATTCAGAACTCAGGGGGCCTAAATCACTTCTAAGGATAATAACTTAAAGGAACACTAGGGCCCCGTACACACGAGAGGATCTATCCGCTGGAATTTATCCGCGGATCGGTTTCACCTGATAGATCCGCTGGTGTGTACGATCCAGCGGATATTTATCCGCGGATATTTTTCCGGCCGATGGATTTCCAGCGGATATAAATTTCTTAGCATGCTAAGAAATCTATCCGCTGGAATCCAGTAGAGCGGATTGATCCGGTGGTCTGTACAGACTCACCGGATCAATCCATCCTATTCCCTCCCTCGCATGCGTCGTAATGATTCGACGCATGCATGGAAGTCCTTATATTACAGCGTCGCGCACGTCGCGGCGTCATCATCGCGGCGACGGCGCAACACGTCACCGCGGAGGGAATTCCGCGCGGATTTTGATCTGATGGTTAGTACAACCATCAGATCAAAATCCGCCAGAGGATTTATCCGCGGGAACGGTCCGGAGGACCGTTCCCGCGGATAAATCCTCTCGTGCGTACGGGGCCTAAAGGTTTGTTTTTTATTAGATCAATTGATTGCTGTAAGCTAGAGCATTTAAATATCACTTGTGACGGTATCGGTATGATATCCCCGTCAAAGATTCCCTTCTTCCATAAGAACATCACCCAATATTCCACGAGGAGGGATATTCCTGAGATCGCCCATTAAGCCACACATGAGTCCAGGCTTACTGCTAGAACAAGACAGACTTTAATGTTATATCACACAGCTTATATGTCATTTCCAAAACTGTTACAATGACAAATCTCCGCCCCCTCACACTGGGGCTTCCATACAGATGATTAGGCAGACACGACGGAGCCAATGCTGAAAACACATTTTCTTTAGACAATGACATCAATGACGCTGAGTACTAGTTGTACTGAATACATTAACTAGACCGCTCGACCCCGCATATAGAGAGATAATTACCACAATGGAGCAATCAGAATAATTAACACAAGCCACTTAAACACAGATCTCCTTCACACAACACAATAGATCAATTAACCTTTAGAAATAGTGAGGGGACATTAGCACGTCAATAACCTGTTAGCCAAGGACAGAATCACACAGGGCAAGCAGGGAGAATTAGACTGAGACATATAGGCAAATGCATCACAATGGCCCCCCTTTTTCTCCCTGCTCCGGCAAACCCGGTTGGACCTTCCCTGGTCCAGTAGGGTTGACGGGTTTAGAGCTTTTAGTCCGAGGTTAACTCTGTTTGGCGTGACTGACCTCCCTTGGCAACTGCTTCAGACTCAGGTATGCCACTGGGTCGTCAGATCACACGCCGGTCAGTCCCCAAGTCTTTGTGTGATCTGCAAAGTCACCAGAAGTCAGTGTGAAGACGGCGAATGGGTCTGTGCGCCGCCATCTAGGTGTCCCGCTATGGTGAGGGTCAGGTTATGGCTCTGAAGTGACAGTCACAGGAGATTCATAAAAAGAAAAAGTTATATTTGTTGAAATGCTGTAGCACCGGTGCTCAGAGTCCGGGGGGGGGGGAGGGGACTCAGAGCCCCATAAGGTCAGCCACCCTCTGCTCCCTCCGCAGCCGCCAGTTCTCCTCTTTGAGCTTCTCCAGCTCCATCTCCAGTTCATGGAGCCTGGGGGGGTCAGCCTGCTGTGACCTCAGGTGGTTGTTCTCCTCCTCCATGCGGCTTATGCACTCCTCCAGCTCCATGTACTCACGGATCAGCTCCTGCTTGCTCATGTCCTGCAGGCTCTCCACGTGGTCCTTCATCATCAGGAACTGGGTGGTGGTGTAAGGGGCCACCGGTGGGCCCTTGGCGAACATCTCGGCCCGCATCTGGGACGCCCGCTGCGACTCCCTCTCCTCCAGTCGCTTCTTCTCCTCCCAGGTCAGCTTGTTATACGGCTTCCAGGACCTCTTCTTCTTGGGGGGTAGCCGGCGGTGCCTCTTTCTGCCCCGCTCCCTCCAGGGCCCCTCCGGCTCATGGCTGTCGCCCATGACCAGCTGACAATGGTGTTCCCTGTTGTCCGTAATACCAGATTGTACCGTGAGGACTTCGTAAATGGTGTCCGATGGTTCTTCCGGACCCAGCTCCTGGAGATCCCAAGCCGAGTCTACACAATGGGCTGCTGCTGGTGGGCGGTACCCAGGTTGAGACCAATTTGACCTGGTGTTGTCATTCAGGGGGCAATTCTGCTTGAAGTGACCCAGCTGTTTGCACCGGAAGCAGCGTTGATCGTTGTCCTCCTGGCGTGGATAGCGAGGGCTCGATGTCATCGGTCTGTTAGGCGGTTGGTATCTAGCGGCTGGTGGGTGTGAGGGCGCCGTTGGTCGTGGAGGTTGTACCCACGGTGTGACCTGGTTTGTCTTGCGAGTATCCGCATATTCATCCGCCAACTTAGCGGCCTCTGGTAGAGTCATGGGCCTGCGATCTCTCACCCAATCTTTGACGTCCGTCTGGATGTGATTGTAAAATTGCTCCAGGAGCATTAGTTGCAAAATGTCCTCTGCGGTGGTGGCCTGGCTGCTGTTAACCCAGTTAGAGGACGACAGGGATAACTGGCATGCCCATTCCGCGTAAGAGTCTTTCGTGGTTTTGCGTGAGTCCCTGAACTTCTGTCGGTGGGACTCTGGGGTTACTGCATAACGAGCCAGGAGCGCTTCTTTAACCCGGGCGTAGCTATGGATATCCTGATCTGGTACGGTCCGGAAAGCATCAGAAGCTTTGCCTGACAGTTTGCCTGACAATATTGCAACCCACTCTCCTCTAGCTATTCGGTGCAGGTTACATTGTCGCTCAAAATCCGTCAGGTAGTTATCAATCTCACAGTCCTTTTCATCAAAAGCTTTAAAAGCGCTAAACGGAATCTTCCTTGCGTCTGCTGTGCTGTACTCACTGTTTGGAGAATGTGCGGCTGCTTGTTGGACTTCTGCCAGTTTTAACTGTAGCTCTGCGTCTCTTATTTCTTTAGCCTCCTGTAGTTCTGCGTCTCTTATTTGTTTATCCTTCTGTAGTTCTGCGTCTCTTATTTGTTTAGCCTCCTTCGCTAACAGGTCCATCACTTTCAGCACCACATCCGTCGTTGGGTTCGGGCCGAACCATGCTAGCTTCTCTCTCATTAGCTTGTTGGCTGGTGATTCCTCTTCCTGAATCACTGGTGTCTCCATCTCTTGTACTGCTGGCGTTGCTGCAATCCCGTCCTCCTGGTCTATCTCCATTGATTCTGCTATGATGACCCGCTTGGTTTTGTTGCTAGCAATCCTTCCACAAACTTCCAGTAGTTCTTCCAGTGTCTGCTTGGAATCCGGGTGTGAAGGGGAATAGAAGGGAAAATCCCACTGCTGCCAACCAATTGTGACGGTATCGGTATGATATCCCCGTCAAAGATTCCCTTCTTCCATAAGAACATCACCCCAATATTCCACTAGGAGGAATATTCCTGAGATCGCCCATTAAGCCACACATTAGTCCAGGCTTACTGCTAGAACAAGACAGACTTTAATGTTATATCACACAGCTTATATGTCATTTCCAAAACTGTTACAATGACAAATCTCCGCCCCCTCACACTGGGGCTTCCATACAGATGATTAGGCAGACACGACGGGGCCGATGCTGAAAACACATTTTCTTTAGATAATGACATCAGTGGAGTTAAATACTAGTTGTACTGAATACATTAACTAGATGGCTCGACCCCGCATATAGAGAGATAATTACCACAATGAAGCAATCAGAATAATTAACACAAGCCACTTAAACACAGATCTCCTTCACACAACACAATAGATCAATTAACCTTTAGAAATAGTGAGGGGACATTAGCACGTCAATAACCTGTTAGCCGAGGACAGAATTACACAGGGCAAGCAGGGAGAATTAGACTGAGACATATAGGCAAATGCATCACATCACTTACCTCGTTTTTTCCTTTTGACCTCCAAAATACAGTAATCCAGGTTTGAAAATGCCATTTCCACCAGCATCTGAGCCGTTTTGCATGGTGGAAAGCAGAATGTGCCCCTCACCCCCTCCCTATGACTACAGCCCTGCGTGAAGATGCTCTCTTATACCTCACAGGCATGGAGGCTAAGCCTTATGGGAACTGTAGTTCTCACAGGCCGTGATGTAGCAAGAATGAATGCGCACCGCAAACCAGGAAGTCAGTGAGAATAATGATTCAGGAGTGACGAAGGTGAATAAAACGGCTCGATTTCATCAGGTATCAAACTAGTTAAAATGCAAAACATTACTTTTTACTTTATCAGCTACTGTCAGACTTTCATTTAAGAGGAAAATATTTTTGTCTTTACAACCCCTTTAAAGCCCAACTCCAGGAAAAATGTTTCCCATGCAGTGGGGCTGTGACCACACTGTACGGGTCAGCTGCTTATTTTCTAGGCGAGAGGAAAGTGGAGATATGTTTACCTAATTCTTTCATCCTCCCAGCACAAGGCCTGTCCAGGAACCAGGAACAGTCTACCTTTGGACCATGGGGGAGTGTTGTTTTCTGGAGGATTGAAGGATCAGGTGAGAATAAGCTTTCTGCTCACCCCTGGACAAAAGAAGCAGTTGACTCATGCAGTGTAGGCACAGCCCACCTGCATTGGAAATTTTTGGGCTATAAAGCAGAAATAAACTCTGAAAGTCAATATGAACTATTATTATACTCATGGAGACTCATGCGCCCCCCTAAAAATTTTGAGCACCAGCCACCACTGCTTATAATAATGATTTGTATATTACTCATGGTAATTAACCCCTTGCCACCCAGGCCAATTCTGACACTTCTCTACTACATGTAAAAATCATAATTCTTTTTTTGCTAGAAAATTACGCTATGGTGGTCTTTGCACTTTTTATGTTGCAGGGTACAGAGCTGCACGATTCTGGCTAAAATGAGAATTGCAATTTTTTTGCTTAGAAGAGAGATCACGATTCTCTCACGATTCTTGCGGCGTAACATCATCTTTCACATAAAAAATAAAAAAAAGGGGCTAACTTCACTGTTTTGTTTTTATGGTTTTTATTATTCATTGAAATGGGCAAATGCAGTGTGACATAAAATATTGCAGCAATTGCCATTGTATTCCCTAGAGTCTCTGGCCCAGATTCAGTAAGCAGAGGGAGGAGGAGGAGACTCATGCAGATAGCAGAGGGAGGAGGAGGAGACTCATGCAGATAGCAGAGGGATGGGGAGGAGACTCATGCAGATAGCAGAGGGAGGGGAGGAGACTCATGCAGATAGCAGAGGGATGGGGAGGAGACTCATGCAGATAGCAAGGGGAGGAGACTCATGCAGATAGAGGGAGGGGGAGGAGACTCATGCAGATAGCAAGGGGAGGAGACTCATGCAGATAGCAGGGGGAGGAGACTCATGCAGATAGCAGAGGGAGGGGGAGGAGACTCATGCAGAGGGAGGGGGAGGAGACTCATGCAGATAGCAAGGGGAGAAGACTCATGCAGCTAGCAGAGGGAGGGGGAGGAGACTCATGCAGATAGCAGAGGGAGGAGGAGGAGACTCATGCAGATAGCAGAGGGAGGAGGAGGAGACTCATGCAGATAGCAGAGGGATGGGGAGGAGACTCATGCAGATAGCAGAGGGAGGGGAGGAGACTCATGCAGATAGCAGAGGGATGGGGAGGAGACTCATGCAGATAGCAAGGGGAGGAGACTCATGCAGATAGAGGGAGGGGGAGGAGACTCATGCAGATAGCTAGGGGAGGAGACTCATGCAGATAGCAGGGGGAGGAGACTCATGCAGATAGCAGAGGGGGGGGGGAGGAGACTCATGCAGAGGGAGGGGGAGGAGACTCATGCAGATAGCAGAGGGAGGGGGAGGAGACTCATGCAGATAGCAAGGGGAGAAGACTCATGCAGCTAGCAGAGGGAGGGGGAGGAGACTCATGCAGCTAGCAGAGGGAGGGGGAGGAGACTCATGCAGATAGCAGGGGAGGAGACTCATGCAGATAGCAGAGGGAGGGGGAGGAGACTCATGCAGAGGGAGGGGGAGGAGACTCATGCAGATAGCAAGGGGAGGAGACTCATGCAGATAGCAGAGGGAGGGGGAGGAGACTCGTGCAGATAGCAAGGGGAGGAGACTCATGCAGATAGCAGAGGGAGGGGGAGGAGACTCATGCAGATAGCAAGGGGAGGAGACTCATGCAGATAGAGGGAGGGGGAGGAGACTCATGCAGATAGCAGAGGGGGAGGAGACTCATGCAGATAGCAGAGGGAGGGGGAGGAGACTCATGCAGATAGCAAGGGGACGAGACTCATGCAGATAGCAGAGGGAGGGGGAGGAGACTCATGCAGATAGCAGAGGGATGGGGGGGAGACTCATGCAGATAGCAGGGGGAGGAGGAGGAGACTCATGCAGATAGCAGAGGGAGGGGGAGGAGACTCATGCAGATAGCAAGGGGAGGAGACTCATGCAGCTAGCAGAGGGATAGGGAGGAGACTAATGCAGATAGCAAGGGGAGGAGACGTATGCAGATAGCAGAGGGAGGGGGAGGAGACTCATGCAGATAGCAGAGGGGGAGGAGACTCATGCAGATAGCAGGGGAGGAGACTCATGCAGATAGCAGGGGGAGGGGGAGGAGACTCATGCAGATAGCAAGGGGAGGAGACTCATGCAGATAGAAAGGGGAGGAGACTCATGCAGATAGCAGAGGGAGGGGGAGGAGACTCATGCAGATAGCAGGGGGAGGAGACTCATGCAGATAGCAGAGGGAGGGGGAGGAGACTCATGCAGATAGCAGAGGGAGGGGGAGGAGACTCATGCAGATAGCAAGGGGAGGAGACTCATGCAGATAGCAGAGGGAGGGGGAGGAGACTCATGCAGATAGCAAGGTGAGGAGACTCATGCAGATAGCAGAGGGAGGAGACTCATGCAGATAGCAAGGGGAGGAGACTCATGCAGATAGCAGTGGGTGGGGGAGGAGACTCATGCAGATAGCAAGGGGAGGAGACTCATGCAGATAGCAGAGGGAGGGGGAGGAGACTCATGCAGATAGCAAGGGGAGGAGACTCATGCAGATAGCAGAGGGAGGGGAGGAGACTCATGCAGATAGCAAGGGGAGGAGACTCATGCAGATGGGAGGGGGAGGAGACTCATGCAGATAGCAAGGGGAGGAGACTCATGCAGATGGGAGGGGGAGGAGACTCATGCAGATAGCAGAGGGAGGGGGAGGAGACTCATGCAGATAGCAGGGGAGGAGACTCATGCAGATAGCAGAGGGACGGGAGGAGACTCATGCAGATAGCAGAGGGACGGGAGGAGACTCATGCAGATAGCAGGGGGAGGAGACTCATGCAGATTGGAGGGGGAGGAGACTCATGCAGATAGCAGAGGGATGGGGGAGGAGACTCACGCAGATAGCAGGGGGAGGAGACTCATGCAGATAGCAGGGGGAGGAGACTCATGCAGATTGGAGGGGGAGGAGACTCATGCAGATAGCAGAGGGATGGGGGAGGAGACTCATGCAGAAGGGAGGGGGAGGAGACTTGTGCAGAGGGAGGGGGAGGAGACTCATGCAGATAGCAGGGGGAGGAGACTCATGCAGATAGCAGAGGGAGGGGGAGGAGACTCATGCAGATAGCAGGGGGAGGAGACTCATGCAGATAGCAGAGGGAGGGGGAGGAGACTCATGCAGATAGCAGAGGGAGGGAGAGGAGACTCATGCAGATGGGAGGGGGAGGAGACTCATGCAGATAGCAGGGGGAGGAGACTCATGCAGATAGCAGAGGGAGGGGGAGGAGACTCATGCAGATGGGAGGGGGAGGAGACTCATGCAGATAGCAGAGGGAGGGAGAGGAGACTCATGCAGATAGCAGGGGAGGAGACTTGTGCAGAGGGAGGGGGAGGAGACTCATGCAGATAGCAGGGGGAGGAGACTCATGCTGATAGCAGGGGGAGGAGACTCATGCAGATAGCAGAGGGAGGGGGAGGAGACTCATGCAGATAGCAAGGGGAGGAGACTCATGCAGAGGGAGGGGGAGGAGACTCATGCAGATAGCAAGGGGAGGAGACTCATGCAGATAGCAGGGGGAGGAGACTCATGCAGATTGGAGGGGGAGGAGACTCATGCAGATAGCAGAGGGAGGGGGAGGAGACTCATGCAGATAGCAGAGGGAGGGGGAGGAGACTCATGCAGATAGCAAGGGGAGGAGACTCATGCAGATAGCAGAGGGAGGGGGAGGAGACTCATGCAGATAGCAAGGGGAGGAGACTCATGCAGATAGCAGGGGGAGGAGACTCATGCAGATAGCAGAGGGAGGGGGAGGAGACTCATGCAGATAGCAAGGGGAGGAGACTCATGCAGATAGCAGAAGGAGGGGGAGGAGACTCATGCAGATAGCAAGGGGAGGAGACTCATGCAGATAGCAAGGGGAGGAGACTCATGCAGATAGCAGGGGGAGGAGACTCATGCAGATTGGAGGGGGAGGAGACTCATGCAGATAGCAGAGGGAGGGGGAGGAGACTCATGCAGATAGCAGAGGGATGGGGAGGAGACTCATGCAGATGGGAGGGGGAGGAGACTCATGCAGATAGCAGGGGGAGGAGACTTGTGCAGAGGGAGGGGGAGGAGACTCATGCAGATAGCAGGGGGAGGAGACTCATGCAGATAGTAAGGGGAGGAGACTCATGCAGATAGCAGAGGGAGGGGGAGGAGACTCATGCAGATAGCAAGGGAGAGGAGACTCATGCAGATGGAAGGGGGAGGAGACTCATGCAGATAGCAGGGGGAGGAGACTCATGCAGATAGCAGAGGGAGGGGGAGGAGACTCATGCAGATGGGAGGGGGAGGAGACTCATGCAGATAGCAGAGGGAGGGAGAGGAGACTCATGCAGATAGCAGGGGAGGAGACTTGTGCAGAGGGAGGGGGAGGAGACTCATGCAGATGGGAGGGGGAGGAGACTCATGCAGATGGGAGGGGGAGGAGACTCATGCAGATGGGAGGGGAAGGAGACTCATGCAGATAGCAGAGGGAGGAGACTTGTGCGGAGGGAGGGGGAGGAGACTAATGCAGATAGCAGGGGGAGGAGACTAATGCAGAAAGCAGAGGGAGGGGGAGGAGACTCATGCAGATAGCAGGGGGAGGAGACTAATGCAGAAAGCAGAGGGAGGGGGAGGAGACTCATGCAGATAGCAGGGGAGGAGACTCATGCAGATTGGAGGGGGAGGAGACTCATGCAGATGGGAGGGGGAGGAGACTCATGCAGATGGGATGGGGAGGAGACTCATGCAGATAGCAGAGGAGGGGGAGGAGACTCATGCAGATTGGAGGGGGAGGAGACTCATGCAGATAGCAGAGGAGGGGGAGGAGACTCATGCAGATGGGAGGGGGAGGAGACTCATGCAGATAGCAGAGGAAAGAGGCAGCAGACAGAAATGACACTTAGTGCTCTGGACACAGGAATGTGCTGTGTTCAGATTTCATGTCTGAGGTTTACAACCACTTTAACTGTTTTTCATGTCTAATGAGGGAAAATCTTAATCATCCTCAACCTGTTCTACATGATTGCTGTAGAAGACATTGTATGTAACCACAGCAGAGTGTACCTAAGACGTCTATCTACAGACACACCTTCATTCCTGCTATTCATTATCTGGGTGTGACCTCTGATGACTGACAGCTCGAGTCCCAATACAGAGTCGTAAGATAAGAGTCACATCTACTCCATGGAAGAGAAATTCACAAAATATTATCTATTATCCCATCACTCACCTCTCTATAGATCTGCAGAACATTGCTCCCTCCCCTCCCCCTCCTGACAGATCTATATTGATATATATTCTGCAGAACATCGCTCCCTCCCCTCCCCCTCCTGACAGATCTATATTGATATATATTCTGCAGAACATCGCTCCCTCCCCTCCTGACAGATCTATATTGATATATATTCTGCAGAACATCGCTCCCTCCCCTCCTGACAGATCTATATTGATATATTCTGCAGATTATCTCATCACTGACCTCTCTACAGATCTGCAGAACATCGCTCCCTCCTATCTTTCCCGGCACATTATTATCATTATATGTATATTGGTCACTTACATAGCGGAGAGCTGCACTCATCTCGGTGATGTTGGGAAAGTGAATAATTTCCTGTCTCCTCTCTGTACTTTATACTCAGTGAGTTTCGTTTTTCTAATCTGACAAGACGGGTAAGGGAGGGACTGACGATGGAAAATGCCAATAGCATTGAGCTGTTCATACTTTGTGTCATTTACATGAAAGGATAAATTCATGTTTGAAAAATTCCCTGCTGCTTGTGCACCTTTTTCTTCCACAGAACTTTCTATTAATGGGCTTTGATACAGCACTTTGGGAACATCCAACTTCTTTTGCAATTATCTTTTGAGGCTTTCCCTCCTTATGGAGGGTGTCAATGGTGGTGTCAGGTCAGCAGTCTTTCCCATGATTGTGATTCCTACTGAACCAGACTGAGGGACCATGTAAAGGCTCAGGAACCCTTTGCAGGAGTTATGACTTAATTATCTGATTAGAGGGGGACACTGAGCCGAGAATATTCCACCTTTTCACAATAATCAAATTTTCTGAGATTGTGGATTTGGGGTTTTCATGAGCTGTAAGCCAAAATCATCACATTGATGACAAATCACGGCTTGAACCCTCTTGCTTTGCTCCCTAATCTACATCCGACTAGTCTAGGACTCTAAATTTAATGTGACCCTGTCTCCTTTCTCTTTCCCACGTCTTCTCTGTTTCTGGGCCTCTTGCTCGCTGCTCTACACCTACCACGCACTCACCCCCAGCTGGCGGGTCGTGTCAGTTTATAATCTATACCCTCATAATATATGTTTTATTATTTACTTTTATGTGAACTTCTTTCTTATGTTCCATGTCCATATCCCCTGCATGGGAATTTATGTGGTTTCCCCCTTTTCATATCTCAATAAAAACATTGTAGCAGAACCATCTTGCTTTGCATGTAATGAGTCTTTCTCATATATTAGTTTCACCATTTAAAGGGGTTGTAAAGGAAAAAAAAAATCCCTAAATATCTTCCTTTCCCTTAGTGCCGTCCTCCTTCACTTACCTCAGTGCCGTCCGCCTTCACTTACCTCAGTGCCGTCCTCCCTCACTTACCTCAGTGCAGTCCTCCCTCACTTACCTCAGTGCCGTCCTCCTTCACTTACCTCAGTGCCGTCCTCCCTCACTTACCTCAGTGCAGTCCTCCCTCACTTACCTCAGTGCCGTCCTCCTTCACTTACCTCAGTGCAGTCCTCCTTCACTTACCTCAGTGCAGTCCTCCTTCACTTACCTCATCCTTCCATTTTGCTTTTAAATGTCCTTATTTCTTCTGAGAAATCCTCACTTCCTGTTCTTCTGTCTGTAACTCCACACAGTAATGCGAGGCTTTCTCCCTGGTGTGGAGAAAGCCTTCTGAGGTGGGCGAGCAGGAGTGTCAGGACGCCCACTAACACACAGCTCCTTTCTCTATCTGCAAAGTAGAGAGCGTCCTGACTTGCCAGCTCGCCCCCTCCCCCCTCAAGAGGCTTTCGTTTCTTACTTTTTGCATAATATTTGAATTTTTCGATTTTCACCTGTACAATACTTTGGGCTAGAGCAGTCTGTTAGCCCAACCCAAAGTCATGAACCTTGGCTCATTAAAAAATACCTCAGCCTTTGAAAATATTCCCTGTACTCTTGTTGTTGCAGCCTACATTGTATGGTGACTGACCTCACCCTAATGCCGCGTACACACGATCGAAAAATCCGACAAGAAAAACGTGGATTTTTTTCCGTCTGAATTGTTGGCTCAAACTTGTGTTGCATACACACGGTCACACAAAATTCTGACCGGCAAGTACGCGGCGACATACAACATAAGATGAGCGGAGAAAAATTAACTTCAATGCTTCCGGGCATGCGTCGCCTTGATTCCAAGCATGCGTGGTTTTTGGTGCATCAGAATTGCATACAGACGATCAGAATTTCCTAAAAGAACTTTTCTTGTCGGAAAATTTGAGAACCAGCTCTCAAATTTTTCTTGCCTGAAATTCCGAAAGAAAAAGTCAGATGGAGCTTACTACACACGTTCGGAATTTCGGACCAAGAGCTCCCATCGGACTTTTCTTGTCAGATTTTCTGATCGTGTGTACGCGGCATTAGGCTGGATTCACATCTGTGGGATTTTTAGCTTTTTGCATTTTGCAGATTTGTACTACAGAATGTGTTCCATAGGAAACCGAGTTATATGGACTGAAGTGCAAACCTGCAAAATGCAAAAAGCGCTAAAAATGCCACCGGTGGGAATCCAGCCCAAAAAATCTTCACACTTTGCTATCCTTTTATTTCTCTCTTATTTCAATTTTGAAGGAAACTGAACTCTTCAGTCGGATTGGGTGGAACCTCCTGGTTATTGTCCTGCTGCATCCTTCCAAGTTGGCCGCCGTCCACCTTTGTGTCACCTCCTTTCCTATTCTTTAGTTTTGCTCAGAAATGGACCTTCTGTTCTGATCAAAGTGAAATGTATAAGACCTATCGGTCAGCGGTCCAACGGTTCGATTTTAAAGCAAGTTCTCAAATTTTTGTCCGAAGGACAACGGACCGATGGGGCGTACACACGGACGGTTTGGACAGATGAAACTGGACTTCAGGCTGTTTTCATCGGTTTGGACCGATCGTGTGTACACGGCCTCACACACATCAATCTTATATTATAAGAGTCATTAGGAAGAACAGAAAAAAAGGGGGGGTGCAGAGATAAAAAAAACTGAGATCAATACATTTATACAGCTGGGACAGCAGAGTCCGGCCCATCGATTCCTGACCCACACATTCCCATCTCTTGTCCCAACCAGTCCATTGTTTTACCAGATCTTCTCCTGTCAGTACACACAAGGAGGACATGTTGGATGAAATGTTGGTCTGCAGAGCTTCCTTGTGAATTATCTATTTTCATGATGTTATGGGGGAAATCTACTCATTACACAGACATTGCTCTAATGACCAGGACTACATCTCCCGGAGACGACTCCTTTCAGATCAATCTATAGAGAGTCTACAATGAATCTCCTCTGATGAGATCTGTGTGACGGGACAATCCCGCTATGTCACATTCTGCACACAATACACTATAAAAGCCCCTCCAGATCAGTGTTGCCCCCCCCCCCCCATTTTTTAATTACATAACATAGAAATTTTTCTGACGGAGCACTTTTTGTTTTACTGACAACCTGAAATTTGTCAAAAATCATATTAAAAATCATATTAAAAATCATATTAAAATATGAAATAATCGAAGACAATCGATATTTAGCCACTTGCTGACGGGCTCCTATAGATACACGGCAGCAATGTGGCTCTGTCCCGTGATTCGCCGTACCCATATGTGTCATGGAAATACGGCTATACGCTATGCGTAATCTATATCTCCTGTGCTAATCAGCACCCTTTCATACATTTCAGTCTAAGAGTTGTGGTGGAAATTTGAAGATGTATTTAATATGTATTGTCATAATGGCACCCAGTCTTAGTACTGCCACAACCCGCTCTAAATAGAACTGACTGGGGCAGTCTGAGGCTGGTTGAATCTCGCCTGGTAGTAGAAAATGTCTTGAGGTTGGAGTGTGATGTTTGCGGCGTGGGTGTATGTCCGCTAACGAGGGGCCCTCTGTGCATTTAGCACCGACGATCGTTGAGGAGGGGATGCGCTCACTCCGCGAGCACACTAGTGGTTATGGACAGATGTGCGCTCTTATCTGGGTCTTGTCTGATCAGCAGGGCTTGCGATTCGTGGCGTACGCCTGTAGATAGCTTCCTTTCCACCTTAATAAGGGTATAATCTGGATATGCATTATTCTATGGAATGGCGCAGATTAGGATTCTATCAGGCGATTAATATGAGAGCTTGTGATCGGTTAGAGGCAGGGGGGGCACTCCCTGCCACGCCCATAAGCCTTTAGCAGCATTGTATGTACTTCTATGCATTGTATTGTATCCATTGTATTATATTCTATTCATGTATTCTATGGGACTTCCTGTTAGAAGGAACGTCCTTATATGGTGTTAGCTGTGTCAGTGGAACATCATGTGTTAACCACTCCCATGAGGGAGGTGTTTAATGGGTGCAGTGAGCACTTCCTGTTTTGGGTAAATAAAGGGTGCTTGGCTGAGCCTTTGGAGCAGGGATGCTGGCAGAATGATATGAGAACAGGCTGGTGATGGTGTCTCTTTGTATGAATGGCAGAGAATGATGGTGAGTGAATCTATTTAGTTTAAATAAGCATTATTTCATTAAGACTGGATGCTGTGCTTTATAGCACAGGGCAAAATGGCGCTGTGCTCTGCGTACGGCCTATTTTGCCACCACAGAGTATAATGCATCTAAAGCCTCATACACACGATCGGACTTCCAACAAACTTTTCCGTGGATTTTTGTTTGAAGGACATTGGCCGTGAACTTGGTATGCATACACACAACAGGACTTTTTCAGCAAACTTTCCCAAAACCACATGGTTTTTCTGCTCTTTACCGCCACCCTTTGGTCAACTTCTGCTATTGTTGGTTGATTTTAACATTGGTTCTGAGCATGCGTGTTTGTACTTTGGACTAAAGTCCGATGGATTTCTGTACACACGATCGTACTTTGCACCATCGGACTTTTGTTGCCGTAAAGTATGTTCGTTTGCAGAGTGAACATTTGTCCGATGAAAACCGAAAACGTTTGTCCGATGGAGCGTACACACACTCGGATTTTTTTTTAAAACTTAGAGGCTTGTTGTCAAAAAGTCGGATCGTGTGTAAGGGGCTTTTACTATCACTCTGTTTTCAATCTCTTTTTATAAATTGTACATTACAAACACATTCATTATACCATTTCTTATTGTCCTGTAAATCATAGAGGATCTATAATTGTAGTGTCT
The DNA here is from genome assembly GCF_905171775.1 of Rana temporaria. Taxonomy (NCBI): domain Eukaryota; kingdom Metazoa; phylum Chordata; class Amphibia; order Anura; family Ranidae; genus Rana; species Rana temporaria. Next base: position 389,079 of record NC_053500.1, on the reverse strand, counting down.
AGAGCTCTATTTTCCTATCTTTCTTTCCCTAATCTATCTCCAGGATTTCTCCATTGTTTCTCATTCATTCTCCACTTTACATTCACACAACAAAATCATTCCCCCTTTGGGGCTATTTCTTCATTTTCATAAATATTTTATTAAATTTGTTGAGGAACGAAATTCTTACCATTGCTGCCATATCTCTGGCATTGGATTCTTTATACACCCTTCTTCCCTTATCTGTTTTTCCAGATGTAACGGAATGGCCCGTGACACCCAGAGACCTTTGAAGGATGGGGGAGGGGTACTCCTGTGTCAGCGTCACTAATGACTTTTGGGTCTAGGGTCACCCTGTGCCCCTTTTGGGCATAGGGTGACTGAGAAATGATAGTTCATGTTTTGCAGGATATCTTAGAATATTACAAGTTGTTCTTTATTAACAGGTCAATAGACTCCTAAGATATTCCATTGTCTATTGTGTGATGCTAATACTGTTTTGTGTCTATTGTACTAATTAATAGCTAGATTCATGTACCTTGCCGTATCGTATTTACACTACGCCGCCGTAAGTTAGCTAGGCAAGGAATGTATTCACAAAGTACTTGCCTGCTAAGTTACGGCGGCGTAGCGTGAATAGGCCGGCGCAAGCGCGCCAAATTCAAATGAGGATGTGGGGGGCGTGTTTTATGTAGATTAACTGTGACCCGACGTGATTGACGTTTTTTACGAACGGCGCATGCGCCGTCCATGTACATATCCCAGTGTGCATTGCGGCAAAGTACGCCGCAAGAACGTATTGGTTTCGACGTGGACGTAAATTACGTCCAGCCCTATTCACGGACGACTTACGCAAACAAAGTAAAATTTTCAAATTTTGAGGCGGGAACAACGGCCATACTTAACATTGGCTACGCCACCTAGGGGGCATGTTTATCTTTAGGCGGCGTATCTCTGAGACCTCGTACACACGACCGAACATGTCTGCCAAAACTGGTCCGGGGACCAGTTTCCGCGGACTTGTCCGACCGTGTGTACGGCCTAGCGGACTGGATTCCTGGGCTAGCGGACAGGTTTCCAGCGGACAAATGTTTCTTAGCATGCTAAGAAACTTGTCCGCTGGAAGCCTGTCCGTCGGACATGTCCGATGGTTAGTACAACTCATCGGACATGTCCGCTGGGCCGAAATCCCTCGCATGCGTCAAAGTGATTCGACGCATGTGTGGAAGCATTGAACTTCCTGGGTCGCGCACGTCGCCGTGTCATCGTCGCCGCGTATTCTGTTCGCGGGGAATTTGGTCTGATGGTGTGTACACACATCAGACCAAAATCCCCCAGCAGACATGTCCAATGAAAACGGTCCGCGGACCGTTTTCATCGGACATGTATGGTCGTGCGACGGGCGCACGTACGTTCGTGAATAGGCGTATCTAGTGATTTACATATTCTACGCCGAACGCAATGGAAGCGCCACCTAGCGGCCAGCCTAAATATTGCACCCTAAGATACAACGGCGCAAGCCGTCGTATCTTAGATAGGTTTAGGTGTATCTCTGTTTGAGAATACACTTAAACTTAGGACGGCGCAGATTCCGAGTTAGGTCAGCGTATCTACTGATACTCTACTGATACGCCGGCCTAACTCTTTGTGAATCTAGCTATAAGTCTGTAAAGGTCAGATGTCTAACTTTGAGGTGTTAATTGAGTCTGACTTCTGAAAGACCTTTCATTGTGGATGCTGATGACACTGTATTGTGTGAAAAGCCTATTGATGATCAGGTGTGAATCGCTTATTGTCGGAGACAGAACGTCTGACATAGGAATGTGTATTATGCAGGTGAATCGCTTATTGTCGGAGTCAGGACGTCTGACATAGGAATGTGTATTATGCAGGTGAATCGCTTATTGTCGGAGTCAGGACGTCTGACATAGGAATGTGTATTATGCAGGTGAATCGCTTATTGTCGAGGTCAGGACGTCTGGGGGATAATTAACTCATCTGAATGTCATTATCTAAAAGAATGTGTATGAAGCCCCATTGTGTGATGTTTTGGGGGTGGAGAGTTTCATTGTCCCTGTAACATGCTTTTTGGTTGTGAACTATATAAAAACCTGAGTTTTACCAATAAAAGATTCATTCATTTTGGAACCAGTAACTAGAGCTTTTGTCTCGGTTATTCTGGGAAATGGAATGGGTTGTGCCTGTCGGATTGTGAATTGTCGGATAAGCTGTGGTGGGGCGATGAAATGGAATATCGTAAACGGTGGTGACCGTTACACCATATATTGAATTTCACATTTCCATTCCATTATTGTCGGGCTTTTTGTATTCCTCCATTTACGGGCTATTATTATTTTGGCTGCGGTCATCTTGTGGTGAAGAACATCCGTCTTTATTGCTTTTATTGACCCTGACATTATAGACAATATTGAGACATTTATATTTGGGTTCATCTCGGCTCCAGACACCTCCTGATATCTCTCAAATATCTGATTCCAGAAGTCCCTCACCATGTGACCGCCATACCAGATATGGGTCGCAGTCCCCCTATCGCCAACAGGTCTCTGAATTTACCATCTCATCATCATTTTATCATTTCTTTCCTGATGTTTCGTCGCTACCGATGCTTTATGTATTGTTGAAAATGCCTTCTCCCATTCCATTTGTGAAATCGGGCTTTCTATTTCCTCTTCCCATTTTTTCATGCCTACTAGTTCATTAAGGCCGGATTCACACTTGTGCGGTGCGAATTTCTGCAGAGAGATAAGAGAGCTGTTCAGCAGATCATCTCTGTTTTAGATGCGAATTTGGAGACCTGGGAGAGGGGAGGGGGAGGGGGGAAGTGTATTGAGAAGGAGAGAAATCCTGATGAGAAATGAACACATCTGTGAATCGGATGCGTCCCCATAGAAGATAATGGGCCTGAATTCGCACCTGAGCCGCACCGCAATTCCTAGAAAACGCACACGTTTTTTCGGCAATGCGCAGTGCGAATGCATCGCACATATGTGAACCAGCCTCATTGAAATAAATGTATTTAGAAATGTTCTGCGAATTGGATGTGGTTTAACCACTTGCTTACTGGGCACATATACCCCCCTCCTGCCCAGGTGAAATTTCAGCTTCCGGCACTGCGTCGCTTTGACTGACAATTGCGCGGTCGTGCGACGTGGCTCCCAAACAAAATTTACGTCATTTTTCTTACCACAAATAGAGATTTCTTTTGGTGGTATTTGATCACTTCTGCGTTTTTTATTTTTTGCGCTATAAACAAAAATAGAGCGACAATTTTGAAAAAAAAATACAATATTTTTTACTTCTTGCTATAATAAATATCCCAATTTTTTTTTTTTTTTTAAAAACATTTTTTTTTTCAGTTTAGGCCGATACGTATTCTTCTACATATTTTTGGTAAAAAAAAAAAAAAATCGCAATAAGCGACTGGTTTGCGAAAAGTTATAGCATCTACAAAATAGGGGACAGAATTATTATTTTGTATTATTTTTTTTTTACTAGTAATGGCGGCGACCTGCGATTTTTATTGGGACTGCGACATTATGGCGGACACATCGGACACTTTTGACACATTTTTGGCACCATTCACATTTATACAGCAATCAGTGCTATAAATATGCACTAATTACTGTATAAATGTGACTGGCATTGAAGGGGTTAACACTAGGGGGTGAGGGAGGGGTTAAATGTGGATCCTGGGTGTGTTCTAACTGTGTGGGGGGAGGGGGGGTGACTGGGGGAGGTGACCGATGCTGTGTCTCTATGTACAAGGCACACAGATCGGTCTCCTCTCTCCCTGACAGGACATGGAGCTCTGTGTGAGAGCCGGCAATGAGAAATTATCTCAAATGTTTACTAATGAGATCATCTCTCATTGGCCACACAGATCGCCTACCAAACGGCGATCTGTGATTGGCTGTGTCCACGGGACACGGCCAGCACAGAGTTTCCCCGCTGCGTGCTCGGGAGCGCGCAGCGGGGAACGAGGAAAGGGGCGGACGTCAATTGGCGTCCAGTTGGATTTTCAGGTCCGCGCTGTAGCCGTCATTCGGCTATAGCGCGGGCCTCGGGTGGTTAAGCCGCACTCAATTCTCATTGGTGTGAACCCGGCCTAAGAGATCCAGAACTATCACTCTGTTTTTCCCTCATATCCCCAAATCAACAGACATGACCACAGCTTACGTGCTTACATCCTGAGGTCCACCAACCGGGCCGAACCTCGGAGTACAGGCGGTCCCCTACAAACATCTGACTTACAAACGGAAGGAGACAACAGGAAGTGAGAGGAAATCTACCCCTAGGAAGGGAAATTCTCTCCTGTAATGCCGCGTACACACGATCGGATTTCCTGTCAGAATAAACTCTGATGGTTTTTTTTCCGACAGAATTTTGCTCAAGCTGTCTTGCATACACACGGACACATCAAATTCCGACCATTGAAAACGCGGTGACGTAAAACACTACGACAAGCCTGGAATAATGAAGTTCAATGCTTCCGAGCATGCGTGGAATTGTTTCCGAGCATGAGTGTTTTTTCTCTGTCAGAATTCCATACAAACAAATGAAATTTCCGACAGAATTTTTTTCCGTCGGGGAAAAAAAGAGAACATGTTCTCTTTCGAAGTCCGTCGGAATTTCCAAAAAGTCCGATGGGGCATACACATGGTCGGGATATTCGTTGAAAAAATTCCGTCTGACTTTTTCCATCGGAAATTTTTACTGCGTGTACGAGACATCAGAGTTAATATGGGAAAAGGTGTCTCCTCTCCACTGATGCTTTATCACCAGTCCTTGTTTCCCTAAATTCCCCAAACTTTCTAAATCCAAGTGTCATTGGGACAGAAAGTGAGGTGCAATCTTCTGAACAGATGCACACAGACAGCAAAACAAATGTTACATCGGTGATAACCCTTCTCTATGTTTTCAGAAAAGCTTAAAAGAAGATTTTATGGCTGGAGCTACACTTTAACCACTTAAGGACCGCCTCCTGCACATATACGTCGGCAGAATGGCACGGCTGGGCACATCCACGTACAGGTACGTCCTGTACTAGTACCCAGCCGTGGGTCGCGGGGCGCGCACCCGTGACCCGGTCCAAAGCTCCATGACCGCGGGACTCGCGGACCCGATCGCCGCTGGAGTCCCGCGATCGCTCCCCGGAGCTGAAGAACGGGGAGAGGTGTATGTAAACGCGGCTTCCCCGTTCTTCACTGTGGTGGCGCATCGATCGAGTGATCCCTTTTATAGGGAGACACGATCGATGACATCACACCTACAGCCACACCCCCCTACAGTTGTAAACACACACTAGGTGAACACTAACTCCTACAGCGCCCCCTTGTGGTTAACTCCCAAACTGCAACTGTCATTTTCACAATAAACAATGCAATTTAAATGCATTTTTTGCTGTGAAAATGACAATGGTCCCAAAAATGTGTCAAAATTGTCCAAAGTGTCCGCCATAATGTCGCAGTCACGAAAAAAATCGCTGATCGCCGCCAATAGTAGTAAAAAAAATAAAATAATAAAAATGCCATAAATCTATCCCCTATTTTGTAAACGCTATAAATTTTGTGCAAACCAACCGATAAACGCTTATTGCGATTTTTTTTTTTACCAAAAATATGTAGAAGAATACGTATCGGACTAAACTGAGGAAAAAAAAAGTTTTTTATATATTTTTGGGGGATATTTATTATGGCAAAAAGTAAAAAATATTGAATTTTTTTCAAAATTGTCACTCTATTTTTGTTTATAGCGCAAAAAATAAAAACCGCAGAGGTGATCAAATACCACCAAAAGAAAGCTCTATTTGTCGGGAAAAAAAGGACGCCAATTTTGTTTGGAAGCCACGTCGCACGACCGCGCAATTGTCTGTTAAAGCGACGCAGTGCCGAATTGTAAAAACCCCTTGGGTCATTTAGCAGCATATTGGTCCGGTCCTTAAGTGGTTAAAGAAGTACCAGTTCACAATTACAAACAGATTCTACTTAACAACAAACCTACAGTCCCTGTCTTGTTTGTAACCCCGGGACCCGCCTGTACTCTTTATTTATATACCAATAGGCCATTCAAGCACAGGCAATCCTTCCAACAGGAGGAGTTTATACAACAACCAATGAACAATGACTAGGGGAGTGTTATGGGCGTATCTGGGCGGGGTCAGTGTGTATGATTTCCCACCCCCTGTACCTGTATGCCATCATCTTCAACTAGACAAAGGAAGCCACATGGCTTGGAATCATGGACTCCGTTTATGACCATAACAATTTAAAGGATCCCATTTTACCGCTGGTATGAATCCTTATTCTGCATTGTCCAGAGAACAACACATACCCGGATTATACTACCGTTCCTGTGGAAGGGAGATTATCTGCAGGCGTGCGCTACGAATCCCGACCTGTGCTGATCAGACACAGCAGAGACACACGGTGCGCCCATCCCCCCATAACCGATAATGTCCTTGCAGAGTGAATATATCCCCTCCAGACGATCGTTCTGTACATCACACAGGGGCCCTTCGCCGGCGGACATATCCCCACTCCGCAAACACCTCTCTCCAATCCCAGGAAGATTTCCACTACCAGACGGGACTCAACCAGTGTCAGTCCTCCCCAGTCAGCTCTTTAGAGCGGGAGAACTAATCCTGGGAGACACTATGACAATACATATTACATACATCTTCATAAATTTTCCACAACAATATGGCGGCTTTAAAAGCCATAGCAGGCTCATGTGCGCGCCCGCTGCACGCAACCGGCCACCAATGATCGCGGGCACGAGAGCCAGAACAGGGATCTGTCAATGTAAACACACAAATCCCATTTCTGACAGGGAGGCAAATCTGCTGTTCATAGTAATTATGAACAGCGATCATCCTCCAGTCAGTCCCCTCCCCCCACAGTTATGCCTCGTACACACGGTCGGAATTTCCAACAAGAAAAGTCTGGTGGGAGCTTTTGGTTGGAAATTCCAACCATGTGCAGTCTCCATCTGACTTCTCCTGTCGGAATTTCCGCCAACAAAAATTTGAGAGCAGGTTCTCAAATTTTCAGACGGAAAAAAAATTCCAATCGGAAATTCTGATCGTCTGTAGCAATTCTGACACGCAAAATTTTGACGCATGATCAGAAACAAATGTGACGCATGCTCTAAAGCATTGAACTTCATTTTCTTGGCTCATCGTAGTGTTGTACATCACCGGCATACTTGACGGTCGAAAGTTCAGAGAACTTTTGTGTGACCGTGTGTATGCAAGCCAAGCTTGAGAGGAATTTCGACGGGAAATCTGATCGTGTGTACATGGCATGAGAATCACTCCCTAGGACACACATTTAACCCCTTGATTGCCCCCTAGTGTTAACCTCTTCCCTGCCAATGACATTTATGCAGTAATCAGTGGCTATTTTTAGCTCAAATCGCTCTATAAATATCACTGGTCCCAAAATAGTCTCTGATGTGTCCGCCGCGATGTCGCAGTCCTGTGAAAGATCGCAGTTCGCCATTACTAGTGCCATAAATGTATTCCCTATTTTGTAGAAGCGATAACATTTGCGCAAACCAATCAATAAACACTTATTGCAATTTTTTTACCAAAAATTTGTAGAAGAATACGTATCGGCCTAAACTGAGGCTCCGTGCACACTAGAGTTTTTTTTCGGGCTAAAACGCTGGAAAAAATGCTGGTAATTGTTTTTTTTGTAGCGTTTTAGGAGTGTTTTATTAGCATTTTTGCAGTAAGGCGGCATTCACACCCGGAGTGTTTTCAGCTCGTAAAAAACGCTCAAAATCGCATTCATTTCATTGGCCCCGCCTCCCATCGGAGCTCAAAAAACGACATGAACTTCTTTTTAGGCCGATTTCAGGCGTTTTACTGCTTTTTACATTGGTGACCTTTCGACCTCAAAACGCCTGAAAACGATCCCTAATTATGAACTAACAAAAAAAAAAGCTATTCGTGTTCAGCCGAGTTTAGCGGCATTTCTGCTGGAAAAACATTCCAAGAAAAACGATTTCTTTGTTCTGCTCCTAGAAGATGAAGCTCAGAAAACACAAATATCCGAAAATAATGTGTTGGACATACAAGAGAACACAGAGCTTCTAGGACAGTGGTTCTCAACCTTCCTAGTGCTGTGACCCCTTAATAAAATTTCCCAGGTTGTGGGGACCCAACAGTAAAAAAAAAAGTCGTAGCATGGGTTGTGAGCACCCAAGACAAGACAAGTCATTTGCGTCCCTAACCCATTAACGTTTAGAGCTCCCTGAGTTCCTTCCACAAATATTAAAACCCGTTTGTGGTGTCTCATAGCAGTGACACCTAAAGCAAAATCAGGAGATAGGGGTCTCCTCCAGCCCCTCCCACTTCACATTCATCAACAGTCAGCTGACCTCTAGTCTCTGCCCCCCAGCCATGCCATCAACTAAATGGGCGCCTGCGAAGAGGCTGAGTGGGCAAAAAGGCTGGGAGAGCAGTGCAGGTTTTTGCAACAGCTCAGGATTCGTGACCCCTGGCAAATCATCATTCGACCCCCGAGGGGGTCCCGACCCCCAGGTTGAGAACCACTGTTCTAGGAGCAGAAAATAAACGCATGTGTGTGGGTGGAGCCCCACTGCAAAAACGCTAATAATACGCAAATGTGGCTACAAAAATACATTTTTTTTTTTATAAAATGTGGGCGGATTCTTGTGGCTTTGAATGTTTTATTTATTAAAATGTTTCTATTTTTTTTTTTTTTATGTTGTTGATTTGATAGAAGAAATTAAGAAGGTTTATTATTAGAAAAGCCATTGAAAGTTGTAAGATTGTGATTGGAGGAACGATGGTTTTGATATAAAGAAATATTTTTGTATGGGATCCGCAGTTTGGTTTTTTTTGGGGGGGGGGGGGCTGTATCTGTATACGATGTATATATGTAATTTTAAAAATGTTTTCAATAAAAATTATTTTATTAAAAAAAAAAAAAAAAAAACACTCCATAGTTCGGATCCCCCTTCCATGGATGGATGGATGAGGGGAGAGTTTGTGGGAGGAATTCTGTACATCAGGTGTTCTATAATTACATTCTGGAATCCTGGGACAGACATATGGATGGATGGATGAGGGGTTGGGGACGGATGGATGGATGAGGTGAGGAAAACTTGCAAACATGGCCTGTTGGGGGTACTTGAGGTCAGGGTTGAGAACCTCTGCTCTAGGGGGAGTGCGGACCCCTGATAGGGTTTCCCTCCCTATCATCTTCATCAGGTAGTTGGGTCCTGGAGACGTGAGATGGAATCCCGGCGCCGGCAGCTCATTATTTCCTTCATATTGTGCTGAGCGGTTGATGATTATCTGAATCAGACTTCTCCTCCAGCCAGGTAGGTGGCTCTGAGGGTTGGTAGTCAGCCAGGTAGGTGGCTCTGAGGGTTGGTAGTCAGCCAGGTAGGTGGCTCTGAGGGTTGGTAGTCAGCCAGGTAGGTGGCTCTGAGGGTTGGTAGTCAGTCAGGTAGGTGGCTCTGAGGGTTGGTAGCCAGTGACCCCCCAGAGGTTTTGGAGTCGCAGGTTCAAAGCTCGGTGTCTCTTTATTTATTTGCAGCAGAGTAATACCTGAACTATGAGAAGGAACACCTTGGTGTCTGAGTGCAGGTGATGGCTCAGAGAGTAAGGACTCAGACTGGTGTGATGAAGGCTGTGGGTTCAAATCCCTCTGGTGGAGGTTGGAGAGTTCCAGGGGCTGTGTGGTGCCTGATCCCCCTGTTGGTGGAGGAGGGTAGTGGGGAATGTTTCAAACCCTCTACTATATCCTGCCAATAAAGTCCTTCCACTTTGTTATAATAACAGGTGACCGTGGAAAATTTAGTAACAAGAGAATTTCACAGATGGATTTATTGCCCAGGTGACCACCAATCCCGGTACCACGCTCGTATTCACTGAGCTCCAGAGAGCGACCCAAATGTTTGAAGAATTCGTCTGCATGCCGAGGTGCTGATGTTATACACCTGAGACCATGGAGGGGATTGGGACACCTGAATGAACCTCCAATGACAACATAGAATATTCTCCTCTATTCCGGATGACGGGACTTGGAATATTTTTGGTATTTCGGCTCATACCCGATGTATAGGAAATAGAAGGATGAGAACATTGGAGGGGAGATCCTCATGGCTCAGGTAGTTGGGTCGCCTATGTTCTGTGGAAAGTTCTGGAGACGTGAGATGGAATCCCGGGGCCGGCAGCTCATTATCTCCTTTGTATTGTACAATGGGGGTGATGACACTGAGACCCATCTGAATCAGATGTCTCCTCCAGCCAGGTAGGTGGCTCTGAGGGTTGGTAGCCAGTGACCCCCCCAGAGGTTTTGGAGTCACAGGTTCAAGGCTCGGTGTCTCTTTATTTATTTGCAGCAGAGTAATACCTGAACTATGAGAAGGAACACCTTGGTGTCTGAGTGCAGGTGATGGCTCAGAGAGTAAGGACTCAGACTGCTGTGATGAAGGCTGTGGGTTCAAATCCCTCTGGTGGAGGTTGGAGAGTTCTAGGGGCTGTGCAGTGCCTGATCCCCTGTTGGTGGAGGAGGGTAGTGGGGAATGTTTCAAGCCCACCCCCAGGTCCTGGCAGTAAAGTCCTTCCACTTTGTTATAATAATAGGTGACCGTGGAAAATTTAGTAACAAGAACATTTCACAGATGGATTTATTGCCCAGGTGACCACCAATCCCGGTACCACGCTCGTATTCACTGAGCTCCAGAGAGCGACCCAAATGTTTGTAGAATTCGTCTGCATGCCGAGGTGCTGATGTTATACACCTGTGACCATGGAGGGGATTGGGACACCTGAATCCAATGACAACATAGAATATTCTCCTCTATTCCGGATGGTGGGACTTGGAATATTTTTGGTATTTCGGCTTGTACCCGATGTATAGGAAATAGAAGGATGAGAACATTGGAGGGCAGATCCTCACGGCTCAGGTAGTTGGGTCGCCTATATTCTGTGGAAAGTTCTGGAGACGTGAGATGGAATCCCGGGGCCGGCAGCTCATTATCTCCTTTGTATTGTGCTGAGTGATTGATGATTATCTGAACCAGACTTCTCCTCCAGCCAGGTAGGTGGCTCTGAGGGTTGGTAGTCAGCCAGTGACCCCACAGAGATTTTGGAGTCGCAGGTTCAAGGCTCGGTGTCTCTTTATTTATTTGCAGCAGATTAATACCTGAACTATGAGAAGGAACACCTTGGTGTCTGAGTGCAGGTGATGGCTCAGAGAGTAAGGACTCAGACTGGTGTGATGAAGGCTGTGGGTTCAAATCCCTCTGGTGGAGGTTGGTGAGTTCCAGGGGCTGTGCAGTGCCTGAGCCCCCTGGTGGTGGAGGAGGGTAGTGTGGAATGTTTCCAGCCCTCTACTATATCCTACCAGTAAAGTCCTTCCACTTTGTTATAATAATGGGTGACCGTGGAAAATTTAGTAACAAGAGAATTTCACAGATGGATTTATTGCACAGGTGGCCACCAATCCCGGTACCACGCTCGTATTCACTGAGCTCCAGAGAGCGACCCGTTCTTCTACAAATGTTTGTAGAATTCGTCTGCATGCCGAGGTGCTGATGTTATACACCTGTGACCATGGAGGGGATTGGGACACCTGAATCCAATGACAACATAGAATATTCTCTCTCTATTCTGGATGACGGGACTTAGAATGTTTTTGGTATTTCGGCTAGTACCCGATGTATAGGAAATAGAAGGATGAGAACATTGGAGGGCAGATCCTCACGGCTCAGGTAGTTGGGTCGCCTATGTTCTGGCGACGTGAGATGGAATCCCGGGGCTGGCAGCTCATTATTTCCTTCATATTGTGCTGAGTGGTTGATGATTATCTGAATCAGACTTCTCCTCCAGCCAGGTAGGTGGCTCTGAGGGTTGGTAGTCAGCCAGTGACCCCACAGAAATTTTGGAGTTGCAGGTTCAAGGCTCGGTGTCTCTTTATTTATTTTCAGCAGATTAATACCTGAACTATGAGAAACAAACACCTTGGTGTCTGAGTGCAGGTGATGGCTCAGAGAGTAAGGACTCAGACTGCTGTGATGAAGGCTGTGGGTTCAAATCCCTCTGGTGGAGGTTGGAGAGTTCCAGGGGCTGTGCAGTGCCTGAGTTCCCCCTGTTGGTGGAGGAGGGTAGTGGGGAATGTTTCCAGCCCTCTTCTATATCCCACCAGTAGGGGGCTCAGGTACTGTACCTGAGGGGCCCCCTATATATTGGGGGAATGGTTAGAAGACAAAATTGGAAATTTTTGCTAGGTATAAGAGTTTGTAATGGGCTGCCCCGGTAAGACAGCCCATTCTTTTTATATATGTTGCAGTGATGTCACAGACCATGGACGGAAGAAGCGTGATGTCCACAACCTAAGGCGATGCCACACATGTTACAGGCCGGTGGGGACCTGGGACTGGAGCAGACTGGTGGGTTGTCCATGGCCTCCAAGCTTTCCCTCAGGGATTTGAGCATGGGGGGGTCTGCAGGATATGAATGGGGGGTCTGCAGGATATGAATGCGGGTCTACGGTCCTTCCATCACTGAGTGATTCTCATCCGCCCAACTCACTCAGAGATATGAACTCGAGTCAATGCCGCCTCTGTCAGTGATTCCTTCCACCCAATCCACTCAGAGACGTGACCTGGGGACTATGGGGTTTGAACTCACGTCCATGGCGCCCAGGTTGCTGCTCTTATCCACTGAGCTACTCGCCTCTGCTCAGTGACTTGTGTGTTGGTTCTACTATTTCAAGAATAAAAGTCATGAAAGAGTAAAAATTCCAAGAAGTAGCGAAGATTTGATCCTGAACCTCTGAGGTCATTGCCGGGCCTCCAGTCACAAAGCTCCTCCCCTGAGGGACTTCCGCCCTGATCACTCAGGGGCCTCAGCTTTGGTTGTATGGGCCCTTCATCACATTCTCCTTCTCTGAGCCATTCATGTCCGTCCAATCCGCTCCGGGATTCGAACTCGGGTCGTCACCGCCCTGATCACCGTCCTTATCCACTGAGCTACTCACCTCTGCTCACCTACCTCCCCCTTCCTTCTCCTATTTCAGGAGGACACAGGGAACCCTCCGTACCAAAGATAGAGACCCGGCCGGGAGATCACCAACCTGCTTGTGGCTCACCGACTTCTTACACGACCCAACCCCCGCATTGGTCTGGGGTCCAAATCCCACCGCTGGCTGATTTATTTCCATGGTCTGGTGCAGCCTTTCCTATATTCCTAATATGTATATAAGAAGCCCCTCCCCCAGGGTGGTATATTCCTAATAAATATAAGAAGCCCCTCCCCCAGGGTGGTATATTCCTAATATGTATATAAGAAGCCCCTCCCCCAGGGTGGTATATTCCTAATAAATATAAGAAGCCCCTCCCCAGGGTGGTATATCCCTAATAAATATAAGAAGCCCCCCAGGGTAGTATATATAAGAAGCCCCTCCCCCAGGGTGGTATATTTCTAATAAGTATAAATAAGAAGCCCCTCCTCCCCGTGGTGTATATTGATACACCCCTTCCCTGGACTGGTATATATATTGAAGGGTGGGGGGGGATCCTTTTTCAAACTCAATAATTCTGTTATCTCTGACACTCTGCTGCCCCCTTGTGGACACACACTCGCGGTGCTCCTCTATTGGATGTAGCGGAGTACAATATTAAAATCCACGATCTCCGCTGGTAACCAGGGTGAATCCACAGTCAGCGCTGAAAAGTAAGGCAATGTCCCAAATCCCCCCCAGTAACCGGACGAAACACAGCTCTGGGAGTCAACTGACTTTTTATTCACAGGCTTCCATATTTATATAATTCCCCATGCAAGGGGTTTCCAACAGCCAAACAGATTTAGCAGGGGTAATACAGTGAGGACCACATGGGGAACTTAACATTTTGGATAATTCTCCCATCAGGCATTGCTGCACGAGTCGGTTGATAGCTGGGGTCTGGGGTTATGTGTTGTGGGAGTTCGGTTTAAAACTGCCGAACACCGATTGGGCAACATAAAACGAAGTACTTGAATGCTAGTGGTATACGGCTGCCAGCATACAACTTACTATGCCCACATAAGACCCAGCAGAATACATAGCATATAATACAGACAACCCTATGACATGTAACGTCCAGCGTTCCAGAAGTGGCTAGGTTTGCCACACTTGCCATGTTCAATAAGAGCATCAAATACCAATTCAATCCTGTCAGAAATCTTGTGAACGTATAACTTGCTGTGCTCTGACTGGTATCACCTTGTTCCTAGTTCTCTGTGTGGACTACAGAACACCTCCCTCCATGTTCTGGCAAAAAGTAGGCATGGGGTAGGTGTTCTGTAGTTCAGTCCTTGGGTGACATTGCTGCCTCCTCCACTGATACAGTACAGTGAGTAGGCGTTGTCACCCTAGGACAAGAAGTGTGTTACTGACAGTATCACCAAATGGAAAAAAAAAAAGAAAACAAATGCAGCCATCACATCTAAGGGCAGGTAAGGTGCAATATGAAATTTCTCTTCTTGGGTTCAGATCCACTTTAATGTTCTTTGACTTCAATCCCGTAAGTTACGTATCCAATGTAGGTGAACCCCAGGTAGAAAGTCACATTTTCCTCCCCATGAGGAACTGATGAATAGTTTAGAGGTAAGACCTCGATCTTCCCTTTTCCGAAAGGGCCCTTTGTGTAGACTCTTCCATTTTCTGTCCATCCATCGACTTTCTTTAGCTTGTCCTGAATTAGTTTTCTATCGTTTGGGTCGCTGTGAAATCGGAAGGTGCGTTCATTTAATGGATGGTTTAGAAGCCTTTCTATAGCACTTCTGAAAATTAACTTCTGGAGGCCGATGCCCTTCCCGAGGAAGAAGAGCACGTTTGTTCTTTTCTTACGGACGGGGACGTCCTTAATTCTTTTCTGGTGCAGCCGTTTAGCTTTTTCCATTGCAGAGTTCAGAACATTGCCCTTGTTTGCATATTGTGAGGTTAGAAATCTTTCATCTGGCCAGTAAAGCATGAAAATAAGAAAGTAGGCACTTGCAGGAAATGTTTTTCGCTCATTCAGAAACCGTTGGCTTATCTCCAGCAATTTCTTGAATTCCAAAAGTTTTCTAGAGTCCGGCTGGACACTTCCCAGAGCAATATGGCACATTATGAGGCTAATGAGGTCACCATCATCCAGTCTGTCTTCAGATATGTCTCTAGGGTAGCAGTTGATGATCTTCTCCAAATCTGAAACTGATTGTTCAACGTTTGAATTGGATAACAATGACAGAATGGTTGCCACACTGCTGCCCCCTAGGCTATAAATTGCCATCTTCCTGGCAAATGGATTTTCTTCAGCTGATGCAGAATAGCCTGCCCGGCCTACAGATCTAAAACAATCGGCAAATATTTTTGTCTGCTTAACTAACCAATTCCCGACAAAATCATCCTTCTTGGTTGTCTCCCAGACATCAATTTTATCCCCCTGAAAGCAGCCGACGTCT
This sequence comes from Rana temporaria, assembly GCF_905171775.1. NCBI lineage: Eukaryota > Metazoa > Chordata > Amphibia > Anura > Ranidae > Rana > Rana temporaria. The sequence continues at coordinate 373,613 of NC_053500.1, read as the reverse complement.
TCTGAAATCCACTCTAGAGCTTTATACATATTTTGGTACAAACTTTTTAAACGATCGTGTAGCTTTGCCCAAGAGTCCTTTATCTCTTCTGGAATGTATTTTTCATTGAAAAGATATTCCACCAATTCTGCCTTGTCTTTCTTTATGTTTTCAAATAATGTTAGTAGCAGCTCTAGCAGGTTGCATCCAATATCTACTTCCCCCATATATCCAGAGTTATTGATTGTATCTTTGTCATTATTTGCAGCTCTCTGTGCCTCTCTGAAGCTCTCCATTGACTTAAGGCCAAGCTCAATCAGGCTGATTTCATCTACTGAGCTTGGGTTCTCCTTATACTTGTCGTGGTTTGCGGTAAACCATTCCTTGTAGAGGCGTCCTTCAGTGTCCAATATATATGAATCATCCGGCAGCTTTGCTTTGGCGGTTCCCACCCATTTCTGTGCTTCTTCAAATTTAGAATTTTTATAATGGAGTCTGGCAAGTTGTTGTGCAAAATGTGCATCTTTATCAAATTGCTCAAAGGCAACCTGTAGAAGTTCAATGGCCTTCTCAGTGTCTCTTTCCACATTACATACGTGTTCTATTAGTGGGGAAAAGAAACTGTCTACATTGTCACCACGACTTTTCTTGTGTCGCCGGAAAAACAAGTCTTTTATAAATTTTATAAATTCCTGCTGTGCAAATCTGTGGTTGAGAGCAGCAGATTCGTTGAGTAGTTCCAGGGCAATCTTACTCTGAGGGTATGAACGGGTGGAATATTGATTTATAATTTCCTCTGCGATTAGAGGATGTAAAATACGAATGGCAGAAATGAATGTTGATTCATCCCTTAGCTCCATGATCAGTGCTTGTTCACTTAAGCTGTTGAGATCATGATTTTGGCTCAGTCTGTAGTCTTGAGTAACATAAGACTGAATTCCCAGAAGGACTTCACAGTGGGAAAGGGAGATATAAGAATTTTTAACATAATGATTTAGTAATGCTGCGTATCTGATCAGACGAGTTACTGGAGAAGAGTGGTCTAGATCTTCCATCACATTCTTCACAAAGTCTTCCAGGTACTTCTTATTGAACTCTTGACTCATTAAAGTAATGATCAGGTCCTGAGAAGGAAATGTTTCATTGAGTTCTTCAGCTTTGTCTTTGAACAGCAGCTTCTCGTTATCTCTGAGCTTGTGGGTGATGGCGACTGTGTCGATGGGTGAGGCTGAACAAGACTTTTCTGGTGCATTTGAACGTTTACAGGTCAAGAGGATAAAGCAAGTCTTTGCACGTCTCACTTTTTTATGAACCATGACTTCTCGTAAACTGTGTTTTAATTCATCAATGTACTCTTCGGTACAGTCTTCCAGAAGAAGGAGAACTGGCAAACAATTTTCAGTGTCCCTTTCTTCATACTCTCTGAGCTCCACCGCATGTTCACACACCTTTGTAGTTTGGTATCTTGAGTTCACTATGGCACACCGTAAGTTCTTTTTGTTTTTCCAGAGGATCTGCCTGGCCACTGTGCTCCCCCCACTGCCTGGCTGGTGAAAAATGTTGATCCGTGCTACAGGAAGTTTCACGGTGTCTTTATTTAAGATGCCGTTCAGCATGCCCTCAACTTCCTGACAGGCATGGCGCTCAATGAATGCCCCACATTTCGTCTGCTCAGCAAGCCACAAATGTTTCCAGCTAATTTTTCCTCCTCGATAGAAATCACTTTCAAGTGTCTTGGGGTCTATGGCCTTAAGGTTGGTGTTTTCACACTCATTTACACACAAGATGTTTAGGGAGTTCATTTTTTCTTCTTTAGGTGTTGTAAGAACACAAACTCCTTTTGTAGAGACGGGTAACGTTCTGTTGAAGTTTTTTTCTGGAATCATGTCTTGAACTGTAGCGTCAACATGGCTGAGCTTCATGCCAACAACACTTCTTTGGTCAAGTTCTGTTCTGTTACATATCACTTGTGCCAAGCCAGCCCATTGTGTGTAATATTCTTCACACTCTGTGATACAAGTGATGTATTCCATCCCGCTCAATTCCTCATAAAATTCCATCAAGGCTTTAACAATTGGCTTTTCCACAGGGGACAACAGCATGAAGAGCACGATGAAGGATCCTTTCTCAATATTATCACAGATTAAAGAAACGGCTTTCTTAAAGTGCTTCATTTTGTTTTTGATCCAAGATTGCTCATCACATGGTAAATCTTCCCCAAGGAAACTCTTCCGTCCATTACAAAATATCCAGCTTGTGTGCTTGAAGAGCCCCAGATTATTAATAATGTCATCCAGGTTCTTCCCGTACTCACTGGCATAGCTCTTTAAGGAGTATATATTCGTCTGATGGTAATCTTTACACTTGGAGTGTAGCCCACTGATGTCAGACTCTGCATCAAAATCAAAAACACACAACATTTTCAAGTATTTCAAAAAGTTTAAGTGTTGTAGTTGGTTTTTCTCACACCGGTTTGTGATGAGTACATATTGCAGTGTGTCATCGAAGTACTGCTTACCATTTGTTAGCAGGACAGATACTTTCCTACCTAGATTTTCATATCTGCGTGCTTCAGGAACATTGGCCTCCTCAGCTTCCTTTCTCCTCTTATCGGCTTCTTTTAGCCTCAGCATAAATGCATTATAGTCCTCCTCTATTTTAACTGGCTGAGATTTTGTCCCCGCCCTCTCATATATAGTTTTCTTTTCATAAAAAGTCTTATTCTTATGCTCATCAAACTTTGGCAATCTTACTTGAAACATTTTCCCCTCTACAGTGACGGATAGAGACTCAATATCTACTTCCACCACAAACCTTTCCTCTTCCGACCCCACATCAACAACCTCAATAAATTGAGGGCAGCGAATACACATCGCTGCAGCTGTATGTTCACTGGCTTCGGGAAAACTCTTATCCAAATCATTCAATAAATCTGCATACCAGTCTTTATTTCTAATTGGAATACCAACGATCTGTCCATGTGTGAAGCCTTTGTCTTCCACACTGTCCATGATTCCAAAGTGTATGGTTCCATTGGTTCTCATGTTCAGACAGGCGGCAGCAAATCGAAAGGTCTCATATCGTAGTTTTGCTAAAAGTCTTGGCCTATCCAAGTCTGCGGCAATAGAAAATGATTTGTACTCGTGACAAGGAGTGATCAGATCGGCGATGCTCGTCTCAGGGGGAAGTACCTGGTTCTTCACAGATTTGAAGTTTGTATCACGATTATCGAAGGGTCGGAAAATGCTCTGTGTAAAAGCTGTTGGTCTGGCGTTCTCCTTTGAACCCTTGAACCTTTCAGAATCTTTTGCCACAATTTGGTTTTTATCTTCTGGGCTCGTTGTATCTTGGTGGTCCTCAGAAACATTGATGGTTATCTTCTGAGGGAATTTGTCTACTTGGACAGATTTTGTTATTAAATTGCTATCCATTTCTGTGGGCTTGGACTGGGTATCTCTAAGTTTTTCTTGTAGGGTGTTACTATTTCTCTGATCTTCCTCCTCTGTCTTGTGTTTGGCAGATGATGGACTTATGTCTGGGGGATTGATGGAGCTTCTCCCAGGTTCTGGATGAGGTTTGTCCTCCCCCTTTGGTGATTTTCTTTGGATCTCTTTTTCGAAAAGTTTATCTCTTTCTCTGAGTAAAAGTTGTATTTGAAAATATTTCATTCCCATTTTTTCTAGATCACCTTCATTGAGGATTCTTAGCACTGCTCCTGTGGCCTCTTCTTCATGAAGTTTAGTGATATGTTTCCGTTTTAATCCAATTGAAGACAACCAGTTGCTGACATCGTTCTCCGTCCAACATTTCAGAGGTTTGTCACCTTAAATAAAAAATACAATCATTGAGAACTCTGAACATTGGTACTGTATGCTACTATATTATATCATATTCTACTTCTGTAGCGCTACCCCCGGAGGAGCAGCTAAATTATTTTGGACCGGCCTACTAAGTTACCTTGGCGGTGTCTAAGGGTGTAACTGTGAGGCCTCGTACACACGACAGAGTTTCTCGGCAGAATTCGGCGAGAAACTTGGTCAGAGCCGGATTCTGCCGAGAAACTCTGTCGTGTGTACACTTTCGGCCCGATGGAGCCGCCGAGGAACTCGTCGAGAAAATAGAGAACATGTTCTCTATTTTCTCGTTGTTCTATGGGAGCTCTCGGCCCGCCGAGCTCCTCGGCGGCTTCAGGGCTGAACTGGCCGAGGAACTCGATGTGTTTGGCACGTCGAGTTCCTCGGCCGTGTGTACGAGGACTTAGAATAGCAGCAGTGAGGGGAGGTCCAGACATCCAATAAAGAGTTTTCAATGCTTTATTGCCCAGGGCCAAACACGGCCAACATCAACATACATTGGGAAGGTCGATGAAGGAGGAAATAGAAGCATGCGGTATCAGGCCTGGATATAGAACTGAGCACTGCTCTGCATTAAACCGAATGTATACACGTCGCCACTCTGCTCGGAGTGCCCCCGGACAGACCCCTATAATAGGCCTGGCAGCCGGAGTGTCACTCTGAATAGTACTGGGAGGAACAGGCCTCCCACACAGACCTGTCTCTAGGGCCCCCCCACGGGCCAATTTCAATAGAGGACTTAAGGACAGAGAATCCTCCCAGTAAACTTCTTCCCGGATGACAGCAAGCATACCTGTCAGTGGCAGGGCCGTTTGAAGGAATTTGGGGGCCCCCCAAGCAAATTGGACATGGAGGCCCCCCAACCCTCCCCGCACGCAAAGCCTACATGAACCACAGCATAGCGATACAGTTTAAGTTCACCCTCCCCGTGTCCTTACTCCCCTCCCCCCTCAAAATTGTCGCTATTTTTGTTTATAGCACAAAAAAAAAAAAAACGCACAAGTGATCAAATACCACCAAAAGAAAGCTCTATTTGTGTAGAAAAAATTACGTAAATTTTGTTTAGGTACAACGTCACACGACCGCGCAATTGTCAGTTAAATCGATGCAGTGCCGAATAACAAAAAAAAAAAATGATTGAAGTGCATTATTTGTATTATTACATTGTTCTATAAAATAGTTCAACTCACCATAATGCAGAATCCGTGGGAGCCCCAAGTGTGTCACTTGCCACGTCACCTGCCACACATTGCGGATTGTCACTTGCCACGTCACCTGCCACACATTGCGGATTGTGTGGCAGGCGATGTGGCAAGTGACAATCCGCAATGTGTGGCAGGTGACGTGGCAGGTGACAATCCGCAATGTGTGGCAGGTGACAATCCGCAATGTGTGGCAGGTGACAATCCGCAATGTGTGGCAGGTGACAATCCGCAATGTGTGGCAGGTGACAATCCGCAATGTGTGGCAGGTGACAATCCGCAATGTGTGGCAGGTGACAATCCGCAATGTGTGGCAAGTGACAATCTGCAATGTGTGGCAGGTGACAATCCGCAATGTGTGGCAAGTGACAATCCGCAATGTGTGGCAGGTGACAATCCGCAATGTGTGGCAGGTGACAATCCGCATCTGGTGGCAGGTGACGTGGCAAGTGACAATCTGCAATGTGTGGCAGGTGACAATCCGCAATGTGTGGCAAGTGACAATCTGCAATGTGTGGCAGGTGACAATCCGCAATGTGTGGCAGGTGACAATCCGCTATGTGTGGCAGGTGACAATCCGCAATGTGTGGCAGGTGACAATCCGCAATGTGTGGCAGGTGACAATCCGCAATGTGTGGCAGGTGACAATCCGCATCTGGTGGCAGGTGACGTGGCAAGTGACAATCTGCAATGTGTGGCAGGTGACAATCCGCAATGTGTGGCAAGTGACAATCTGCAATGTGTGGCAGGTGACAATCCGCAATGTGTGGCAGGTGACAATCCGCAATGTGTGGCAAGTGACAATCCGCAATGTGTGGCAGGTGACGTGGCAAGTGACAATCCGCAATGTGTGGCAGGTGACGTGGCAAGTGACAATCCGCAATGTGTGGCAGGTGACGTGGCAGGTGACAATCCGCAATGTGTGGCAGGTGACAATCCGCAATGTGTGGCAGGTGACAATCCGCAATGTGTGGCAGGTGACGTGGCAGGTGACAATCTGCAATGTGTGGCAGGTGACGTGGCAAGTGACAATCTGCAATGTGTGGCAGGTGACAATCCGCAATGTGTGGCAGGTGACAATCCGCAATGTGTGGCAAGTGACAATCCGCAATGTGTGGCAGGTGACGTGGCAAGTGACAATCCGCAATGTGTGGCAGGTGACGTGGCAAGTGACAATCCGCAATGTGTGGCAGGTGACGTGGCAGGTGACAATCTGCAATGTGTGGCAGGTGACAATCCGCAATGTGTGGCAGGTGACAATCCGCAATGTGTGGCAGGTGACAATCCGCAATGTGTGGCAGGTGACAATCCGCAATGTGTGGCAGGTGACAATCCGCAATGTGTGGCAGGTGACGTGGCAGGTGACAATCTGCAATGTGTGGCAGGTGACAATCCGCAATGTGTGGCAAGTGACAATCTGCAATGTGTGGCAGGTGACAATCCGCAATGTGTGGCAGGTGACAATCCGCAATGTGTGGCAGGTGACAATCCGCAATGTGTGGCAGGTGACAATCCGCAATGTGTGGCAGGTGACGTGGCAGGTGACAATCCGCAATGTGTGGCAGGTGACAATCCGCAATGTGTGGCAGGTGACAATCCGCAATGTGTGGCAGGTGACAATCCGCAATGTGTGGCAAGTGACAATCCGCAATGTGTGGCAGGTGACAATCCGCAATGTGTGGCAAGTGACAATCCGCAATGTGTGGCAGGTGACAATCCGCAATGTGTGGCAGGTGACAATCCGCAATGTGTGACAAGTGACAATCCGCAATGTGTGGCAGGTGACAATCCGCAATGTGTGGCAAGTGACAATCCGCAATGTGTGGTAGGTGACGTGGCAAGTGACAATCTGCAATGTGTGGCAAGTGACAATCCGCAATGTGTGGCAGGTGACAATCCGCAATGTGTGGCAGGTGACAATCCGCAATGTGTGGCAGGTGACGTGGCAGGTGACAATCCGCAATGTGTGGCAGGTGACAATCCGCAATGTGTGGCAGGTGACAATCCGCAATGTGTGGCAGGTGACAATCCGCAATGTGTGGCAGGTGACAATCCGCAATGTGTGGCAAGTGACAATCCGCAATGTGTGGTAGGTGACGTGGCAAGTGACAATCCGCAATGTGTGGCAGGTGACAATCCGCAATGTGTGGCAGGTGACAATCCGCTATGTGTGGCAGGTGACAATCCGCAATGTGTGGCAGGTGACAATCCGCAATGTGTGGCAGGTGACGTGGCAAGTGACAATCCGCAATGTGTGGCAGGTGACGTGGCAGGTGACAATCTGCAATGTGTGGCAGGTGACAATCCGCAATGTGTGGCAGGTGACAATCCGCAATGTGTGGCAGGTGACAATCCGCAATGTGTGGCAGGTGACAATCCGCTATGTGTGGCAGGTGACAATCCGCAATGTGTGGCAGGTGACAATCCGCAATGTGTGGCAGGTGACGTGGCAAGTGACAATCCGCAATGTGTGGCAGGTGACGTGGCAGGTGACAATCCGCAATGTGTGGCAGGTGACAATCCGCAATGTGTGGCAGGTGACGTGGCAAGTGACAATCTGCAATGTGTGGCAGGTGACAATCCGCAATGTGTGGCAAGTGACAATCCGCAATGTGTGGCAGGTGACGTGGCAAGTGACAATCCGCAATGTGTGGCAGGTGACGTGGCAAGTGACAATCCGCAATGTGTGGCAGGTGACAATCCGCAATGTGTGGCAAGTGACAATCCGCAATGTGTGGCAGGTGACGTGGCAAGTGACAATCCGCAATGTGTGGCAGGTGACGTGGCAAGTGACAATCCGCAATGTGTGGCAGGTGACGTGGCAAGTGACAATCCGCAATGTGTGGCAGGTGACAATCCGCAATGTGTGGCAGGTGACAATCCGCAATGTGTGGCAGGTGACGTGGCAAGTGACAATCCGCAATGTGTGGCAGGTGACGTGGCAGGTGACAATCCGCAATGTGTGGCAGGTGACGTGGCAAGTGACAATCCGCAATGTGTGGCAGGTGACGTGGCAGGTGACAATCTGCAATGTGTGGCAGGTGACAATCCGCAATGTGTGGCAAGTGACAATCCGCAATGTGTGGCAGGTGACGTGGCAAGTGACAATCCGCAATGTGTGGCAGGTGACGTGGCAGGTGACAATCCGCAATGTGTGGCAGGTGACAATCCGCAATGTGTGGCAGGTGACGTGGCAAGTGACAATCCGCAATGTGTGGCAAGTGACAATCCGCAATGTGTGGCAGGTGACGTGGCAAGTGACAATCCGCAATGTGTGGCAGGTGACGTGGCAAGTGACAATCCGCAATGTGTGGCAGGTGACGTGGCAAGTGACAATCCGCAATGTGTGGCAGGTGACGTGGCAAGTGACAATCCGCAATGTGTGGCAGGTGACGTGGCAAGTGACAATCCGCAATGTGTGGCAGGTGACAATCCGCAATGTGTGGCAGGTGACAATCCGCAATGTGTGGCAGGTGACAATCCGCAATGTGTGGCAGGTGACGTGGCAGGTGACAATCTGCAATGTGTGGCAGGTGACAATCCGCAATGTGTGGCAAGTGACAATCCGCAATGTGTGGCAGGTGACAATCCGCAATGTGTGGCAGGTGACAATCCGCAATGTGTGGCAGGTGACAATCCGCAATGTGTGGCAGGTGACGTGGCAGGTGACAATCCGCAATGTGTGGCAAGTGACAATCCGCAATGTGTGGCAGGTGACGTGGCAAGTGACAATCCGCAATGTGTGGCAGGTGACGTGGCAGGTGACAATCCGCAATGTGTGGCAGGTGACGTGGCAAGTGACAATCCGCAATGTGTGGCAGGTGACGTGGCAGGTGACAATCTGCAATGTGTGGCAGGTGACAATCCGCAATGTGTGGCAAGTGACAATCCGCAATGTGTGGCAGGTGACGTGGCAAGTGACAATCCGCAATGTGTGGCAGGTGACGTGGCAGGTGACAATCCGCAATGTGTGGCAGGTGACAATCCGCAATGTGTGGCAGGTGACGTGGCAAGTGACAATCCGCAATGTGTGGCAAGTGACAATCCGCAATGTGTGGCAGGTGACGTGGCAAGTGACAATCCGCAATGTGTGGCAGGTGACGTGGCAAGTGACAATCCGCAATGTGTGGCAGGTGACGTGGCAAGTGACAATCCGCAATGTGTGGCAGGTGACGTGGCAAGTGACAATCCGCAATGTGTGGCAGGTGACGTGGCAAGTGACAATCCGCAATGTGTGGCAGGTGACAATCCGCAATGTGTGGCAGGTGACAATCCGCAATGTGTGGCAGGTGACAATCCGCAATGTGTGGCAGGTGACGTGGCAGGTGACAATCTGCAATGTGTGGCAGGTGACAATCCGCAATGTGTGGCAAGTGACAATCCGCAATGTGTGGCAGGTGACAATCCGCAATGTGTGGCAGGTGACAATCCGCAATGTGTGGCAGGTGACAATCCGCAATGTGTGGCAGGTGACGTGGCAGGTGACAATCCGCAATGTGTGGCAAGTGACAATCCGCAATGTGTGGCAGGTGACGTGGCAAGTGACAATCCGCAATGTGTGGCAGGTGACAATCCGCAATGTGTGGCAGGTGACGTGGCAAGTGACAATCCGCAATGTGTGGCAGGTGACGTGGCAAGTGACAATCCGCAATGTGTGGCAGGTGACAATCCGCAATGTGTGGCAGGTGACAATCCGCATTGTGTGGCAGGTGACGTGGCAAGTGACACACTTGGGGCTCCCACGGATTCTGCATTATGGTGAGTTGAACTATTTTATAGAACAATGTAATAATACAAATATTGCGCTTCAATCATTTTTTTTTTGTTGTGATTCGGCACTGCATCGATTTAACTGACATTTGCGCAGTCGTGCGACGTGGCTCCCAAACAAAATTGGCGTCCTTTTTCCCCACAAATAGAGATTTCTTTTGGTGGTATTTGATCACCTCGGCGGTTTTTATTTTTTGCGCTATAAACAAAAAAAGAGCGACAATTTAAAATATATATATTTTTTTTTTTACTTGTTGCTATAATAAATAGTTTTAAAAACATATTTTTTTCTCAGTTAAGGCCAAAACGTATTTTTCAACGTATTTTTGTATAAAAAAAAAAAAATCGCAATAAGCGACTGGTTTGCGCAAAAGTTATAGCGCCTACAAAATAGGAGACAGAATTATGATTTTTTTTTTTATTATTTTTTTTTTTACTAGTAATGGCGGCGATCTGCGATTTTTATTGGGACTGCGATATTGCGGCGGACGTATCGGACACTTTTGACACATTTTTGGCACCAGTCACATTTATACAGCGATCAGTGCTATAAAAATGCACTGATTACTGTATACATGTGACTGGCATTGAAGGGGTTAACACTAGGGGGTGAGGAAGGGGTTAAATGTGTAGCCTGGGTGTGTTCTAACTGTGTGGGGTGGGGGGTGACTGGGGGAGGTGACAGATCTGTGTCCCTATGTACAAGGGACACAGATCGGTCTCCTCTCTCCCTGACAGGACGTGGAGCTCTGTGTTTACACCCCATCGTTACACACAGAGCTCCACGTCCTGCTGTGTCACCGACGATCGCGTGTACCCGGCGGACATCGCGGCCGTCAGGTACTCACATTGGCTTCCCAGCGATGCGCCGGGCACAGTGTTTACCCCCCCAGAGGCGCGCGCGGGTAATGCACTTTAAATGACGTCCAAAGATGTCCACTTGCCACTTCAGACCCGCGCTATACACAAAAGACGTCCACAGCGCGGATCTCAAGTGGTTAGACGCGGCTGAACGGGCCACTGACATCACAGCGGATCGGAGGAACGTGTCTGTAAATTTACACTCAATGAAATCCTTTCTTCTTTCTGCAGAGGGAATAAACATCTGCTCACCTCTGATAGGACAACCTGCTGGACGGGTAAGGCCCCTTTCTCATTGGTGGCCCCAATCGGACCATCCATCTATTGCCCTCTATGGAGCTGCGGGTGTCAAGAGAGACGTGTCCGTTGGCATCTGATCCTATCTGCTAAAAAACACAAACGGGATCCATTCCCCATCTGTTTATTGAATGGGATGACCAATCGGGTGATACAGACAGGCGGTCCATTTACTGAACTCATCTGGGGGGAGTGTGAAAGGGGTCCAACCACCCGCCTCTTCATCTGGGATCAGCGGACACATTCCCCACTGAGCAGGCAGGCTTCGGGGGGAGTGTGAAAGGGGTCCAACCATCCGCCTCTTCATCTGGGGGGAGTGTGAAAGGGGTCCAACCACCAGCCTCTTCATCTGGGGGGAGTGTGAAAGGGGTCCAACCACCCGCCTCTTCATCTGGGGGGAGTGTGAAAGGGGTCCAACCATCCGCCTCTTCATCTGGGGGGAGTGTGAAAGGGGTCCAACCACCAGCCTCTTCATCTGGGGGGAGTGTGAAAGGGGTCCAACCACCAGCCTCTTCATCTGGGGGGAGTGTGAAAGGGGTCCAACCACCCGCCTCTTCATCTGGGGGGAGTGTGAAAGGGGTCCAACCACCAGCCTCTTCATCTGGGGGGAGTGTGAAAGGGGTCCAACCATCCGCCTCTTCATCTGGGGGGAGTGTGAAAGGGGTCCAACCACCCGCCTCTTCATCTGGGGGGAGTGTGAAAGGGGTCCAACCACCCGCCTCTTCATCTGGGGGGAGTGTGAAAGGGGTCCAACCACCCGCCTCTTCATCTGGGGGGAGTGTGAAAGGGGTCCAACCATCCGCCTCTTCATCTGGGGGGAGTGTGAAAGGGGTCCAACCACCCGCCTCTTCATCTGGGGGGAGTGTGAAAGGGGTCCAACCACCCGCCTCTTCATCTGGGGGGAGTGTGAAAGGGGTCCAACCATCCGCCTCTTCATCTGGGGGGAGTGTGAAAGGGGTCCAACCACCCGCCTCTTCATCTGGGGGGAGTGTGAAAGGGGTCCAACCACCCGCCTCTTCATCTGGGGGGAGTGTGAAAGGGGTCCAACCATCCGCCTCTTCATCTGGGGGGAGTGTGAAAGGGGTCCAACCATCCGCCTCTTCATCTGGGATCAGCGGACACATTCCCCACTGAGCAGGCGGGGGGGGGGCATGGAGTGTGAAAGGGGTCCAACCATCCGCCTCTTCATCTGGGATCAGCGGACACATTCTCCACTGAGCAGGCGGGCTTCGGGGGGAGTGTGAAAGGGGTCCAACCATCCGCCTCTTCATCTGGGATCAGCGGACACATTCCCCACTGAGCAGGCGGGGGGGGGGGGCATGGAGTGTGAAAGGGGTCCAACCATCCGCCTCTTCATCTGGGATCAGCGGACACATTCCCCACTGAGCAGGCGGGGGGGGGGGCATGGAGTGTGAAAAGGGTCCAACCACCCGCCTCTTCATCTGGGATCAGCGGACACATTCCCCACTGAGCAGGCGGGGGGGGGGCATGGAGTGTGAAAGGGGTCCAACCATCCGCCTCTTCATCTGGGATCAGCGGACACATTCCCCACTGAGCAGGCGGGGGGGGGGGCATGGAGTGTGAAAGGGGTCCAACCATCCGCCTCTTCATCTGGGGGGAGTGTGAAAGGGGTCCAACCATCCGCCTCTTCATCTGGGATCAGCGGACACATTCTCCACTGAGCAGGCGGGCTTCGGGGGGAGTGTGAAAGGGGTCCAACCATCCGCCTCTTCATCTGGGATCAGCGGACACATTCCCCACTGAGCAGGCGGGGGGGGGGGGCATGGAGTGTGAAAAGGGTCCAACCACCCGCCTCTTCATCTGGGATCAGCGGACACATTCCCCACTGAGCAGGCGGGGGGGGGGCATGGAGTGTGAAAGGGGTCCAACCACCCGCCTCTTCATCTGGGATCAGCGGACACATTCCCCACTGAGCAGGCGGGGGGGGGGGCATGGAGTGTGAAAGGGGTCCAACCATCCGCCTCTTCATCTGGGATCAGCGGACACATTCTCCACTGAGCAGGCGGGCTTCGGGGGGAGTGTGAAAGGGGTGCAAGCAGCGTGTATTACTGGGTGCTTTGTGTAAGTGACTGCAGGATTCTCTGAGTTCTACAGAAACACCAAATTCCTTGTAGATGTGAATTGTCTCCTTTTTACACCTGAAGAGGATCTACAGGAGAAGAAACCCGCGCCGGAGATTCTGCGAGACGCTTCCATTATGTCCTTTCCCCCCGAGCATCCACAACACATTATCACTACACTTCTATAGTTCTGGTAATGTAAATGCGTTTCTTTTTTTGGTTGAATTTAAAACATCCACACACAGCGTTCCCCAAATTATAGGAATAAAAATAAAATATTCTCTGTGGCTTACCCATTTTTATCTGTGGAAATCATCCACGCTTCTCTATATAATCTGCAACAATAAAAACAAAACACGTTATTATACCGAATAGAAGGCAATCAAACATTTACAAAAGCATTTAAGGTGGATATATATATACACACACATTATCTCACAAAAGTAAGTACACCCCTCACATTTTTGTAAATATATTATTCATTCATTTCTTGTATCTTTTCATGTGACAACACTGAAGGAATTACACTTTGTATCTACAATGTTGTGTAGTGAGTGTACAGGGGGGGGGGAGGGGTGTACAGGGGGGGGGAGGGGTGTACACAGGGGAGGGGGAGGGGTGTACAGGGGGGGGGGGGGGTGTACACAGGGGAGGGGGAGGGGTGTACACAGGGGGGGGGGAGGGGTGTACACAGGGGAGGGGGAGGGGTGTACACAGGGGAGGGGGAGGGGTGTACACAGGGGAGGGGGAGGGGTGTACACAGGGGGGGGGGAGGGGTGTACACAGGGGGGGGAGGGGTGTACACAGGGGAGGGGTGTACACAGGGGAGGGGGAGGGGTGTACACGGGGGAGGGGGGTACACAGGGGAGGGGGAGGGGTGTACACAGGGGAGGGGGAGGGGTGTACACAGGGGGGGAGGGGTGTACACAGGGGAGGGGGAGGGGTGTACACGGGGGGGAGGGGTGTACAGGGGGGGGAGGGGTGTACACAGGGGAGGGGTGTACAGGGGTGGGGGAGGGGTGTACACAGGGGAGGGGGAGGGGTGTACACAGGGGAGGGGTGTACACAGGGGAGGGGGAGGGGTGTACACAGGGGAGGGGGAGGGGTGTACAGGGGGGGGGGGGGTGTACACAGGGGAGGGGGAGGGGTGTACACAGGGGAGGGGGAGGGGTGTACACAGGGGGGGGGGAGGGGTGTACACAGGGGAGGGGGAGGGGTGTACACAGGGGAGGGGGAGGGGTGTACACAGGGGAGGGGGAGGGGTGTACACAGGGGGGGGAGGGGTGTACACAGGGGAGGGGTGTACACAGGGGAGGGGGAGGGGTGTACACGGGGGAGGGGTGTACACAGGGGAGGGGGAGGGGTGTACACAGGGGAGGGGGAGGGGTGTACACAGGGGGGGGAGGGGTGTACACAGGGGAGGGGGAGGGGTGTACACGGGGGGGAGGGGTGTACAGGGGGGGGAGGGGTGTACACAGGGGAGGGGGAGGGGTGTACACAGGGGAGGGGGAGGGGTGTACACAGGGGAGGGGTGTACACAGGGGAGGGGGAGGGGTGTACACAGGGGAGGGGGAGGGGTGTACAGGGGAGGGGGAGGGGTGTACACAGGGGAGGGGGAGGGGTGTACACAGGGGAGGGGGAGGGGTGTACACAGGGGGGGGGAGGGGTGTACACAGGGGGGGAGGGGTGTACAGGGGGGGGGAGGGGTGTACACAGGGGGGGGGAGGGGTGTACAGGGGAGGGGGAGGGGTGTACACAGGGGAGGGGGAGGGGTGTACACAGGGGAGGGGGGGGGGTGTACACGGGGGAGGGGTGTACACAGGGGGGAGGGAGGGGTGTACACAGGGGGGGGGGGAGGGGTGTACAGGGGGGGGAGGGGTGTACACAGGGGGGGGAGGGGTGTACAGGGGAGGGGGAGGGGTGTACACAGGGGGGGGGAGGGGTGTACACAGGGGGGGGGGAGGGGTGTACAGGGGGGGGAGGGGGGTACACAGGGGGGGGGAGGGGTGTACAGGGGAGGGGGAGGGGTGTACACAGGGGAGGGGGAGGGGTGTACACAGGGGGGGGGGAGGGGTGTACACAGGGAGGGGGAGGGGTGTACACAGGGGAGGGGGAGGGGTGTACAGGGGAGGGGAGGGGTGTACACAGGGGAGGGGGAGGGGTGTACACAGGGGGGGGGGGGGGTGTACAGGGGGGGGGGAGGGGTGTACAGGGGAGGGGGGGGGGTGTACACAGGGGGGAGGGAGGGGTGTACACAGGGGAGGGGGAGGGGTGTACACAGGGGAGGGGGAGGGGTGTACAGGGGAGGGGGAGGGGTGTACACAGGGGGGGGGGAGGGGTGTACACAGGGGAGGGGGAGGGGTGTACACAGGGGAGGGGGAGGGGGGTACAGGGGAGGGGGAGGGGTGTACACAGGGGGGGGGAGGGGTGTACAGGGGAGGGGGAGGGGTGTACAGGGGAGGGGGAGGGGTGTACACAGGGGGGAGGGAGGGGTGTACACAGGGGAGGGGGAGGGGTGTACACAGGGGAGGGGGAGGGGTGTACAGGGGAGGGGGAGGGGTGTACACAGGGGAGGGGGAGGGGTGTACACAGGGGGGGGGAGGGGTGTACAGGGGGGGGGGAGGGGTGTACAGGGGGGGGGGAGGGGTGTACACAGGGGGGAGGGAGGGGTGTACACAGGGGAGGGGGAGGGGTGTACACAGGGGAGGGGGAGGGGTGTACAGGGGAGGGGGAGGGGTGTACACAGGGGGGAGGGAGGGGTGTACACAGGGGAGGGGGAGGGGTGTACACAGGGGAGGGGGAGGGGTGTACAGGGGGGGGGGAGGGGTGTACACAGGGGGGGGGAGGAGTGTACACAGGGGGGGGGAGGGGTGTACACAGGGGGGGGGGAGGGGTGTACACAGGGGGGGGGAGGGGTGTACAGGGGAGGGGGAGGGGTGTACAGGGGAGGGGGAGGGGTGTACACAGGGGGGAGGGAGGGGTGTACACAGGGGAGGGGGAGGGGTGTACACAGGGGAGGGGGAGGGGTGTACACAGGGGAGGGGGAGGGGTGTACACAGGGGAGGGGGAGGGGTGTACAGGGGAGGGGGAGGGGTGTACACAGGGGGGAGGGAGGGGTGTACACAGGGGAGGGGGAGGGGTGTACAGGGGAGGGGGAGGGGTGTACACAGGGGGGGGGGGGGGATGTACAGCTTGTATAACAAATAACACAACACACAGCCATTCATGTCTAAACCGCTGGCAACAAAAGTCAGGACACCCCTAAGTGAAAATCTCCAAATTTGGGCCCAATTGGCCATTTTCCCTCCCGGTGTCATGTGACTTGTTAGTGTTATAAAGTCTCAGGTGTGCTGCCGGCATTGCTGCAGAGGTTGAAGCAGGGCCGTCTTCATGGCATCAGGGGCCCCTGGGCAAAGCAATGCTCTGGGGCCCCTACCATGATGACAGGTAAACAATACAAAAATCTCCTGCGCTCCGGTGTTTTCCCTAAAGGGTGATGTAGTCCAATCCGAGGGCAAGGTCTAGAGTCCTCCTCAGAACCACGGGCGTTCATGTGGCTAGGAGGGGGGAGGAGAGGGGGGAGGGGGAATTCACGTATCTAGCTAATTTGCATACTCGACGGGGAATTCGACGGAAGCGCCACCTAGCGGTCAAAAAAAAAATGCAGTTTAGATCCGATGGCATAAGAGACTTACGCCTGTCACATCTAATGGAAATCTATGCGTAAGTGATTCTAAGAATCCGGCGCAGAGATACGACAGGTCAGATTAGGACTTACGACGGCGTACATGGCGCTGCGCCGTCCTAAGTCCTCTGAGAATCCGGTCACAGTGTCATTTCTTCAGTCACATGAAAAGACGTCACTTTTGTCAGATACGGAACATTTATAATACGCGGGAATTTTCAGCGCGAGACAAAGAGAATAGAAGAAGATAGAAGATATATTCTACGGGGAAAAAGTGCGAATGCGGCTGAAATGTAGGCGAGTACAAATCACGGCGCAAGAGGGAGGTGAGGAGCAAAAACAGTGGCCCAGATTCATAGAACCATAGGTTACACAGCGCAATTGCTTACTTGCGCCGGCGTAACAAATGCTCCTGATTCGGGAACCTCGTTACGCCGACTGCAGCCTAAAATCTGCGCGGTATAAGGCTCTTATGCCCGCAGATCTTAGGCTGCGTTCATGTGTTGGCCGCTAGGTGGCGTTCCCGTTGTGCTCAGTGTATAGTATGCAAATTGCATACTAACGCCGATTCACAATGTTGCGCGAGCCCTGCGTACGCAAGTTACGTCATTTCCGTACGGCGACTTTAGCGTAAGGCTGCCCCTTCTAATAGTAGGGGCAGCCTTACGCTAAAGTATACCCGTCGTTCCCGCGTCGTAAAATTTGAATTTCACGTTGTTTGTGTAAGTGATTCGTGAATGGCGCTGGACGCCATTCACGTTCACTTTGAAGCAAATGACGTCCTTGCGACGTCATTTGCCGCAATGCGCTCTACACTCGGCGCGGGAGCTCGCCTAATTTAAATGATTCCCGCCCCCTGCGGGATCATTTAAATTGCGCGTGCTTACACCGGGCAATTTTGCCGGCGCGCCCTCGCAATTTACGGAGCTACTGCTCCGTGAATCGAGGGCAGCGGCGCAAATTTGCGGGGGCGCAGGGAAAAATCGTTGCCCTGTGCCTCCGTAATTTATGCGCAATTCTTACTGAATCCGGGCCAATGGAAATAAGAAGTCCGCATAGGAGACTCAATAAAGTGCCTGGAAAGGTGAAATCATCAATGGTAATGAACACAAGTGTGACAAAGCAATGCTGGAATGGACACAGCAAGGGATCCGGGAAAATCCAATGGAGTTCATAAAACGGGTGTGGTCTATTTTCTCACCTCAGAAAGGGAATCGGTGCTTCGAGTCTCCGGTGTCGTGTCACCGATCGCTCCCTATCGCAGAATGCAGCCCAAGTCACGTGGCGGCTGTGTGGATATCAGCTGTAGCCTGCGCTGGGCTTCACAAAAATGGCGGCTCCCGGACGGATCAGAGACAGCGGCGCTGAATGACACTGCGCATACCCAAGTGAAAGCTAAATCAGAGGACGTACCCACGTGACCGGAAGTGACGTCAGCCCGTCCCGGAGTCCGTGGTGATGCTTTACCCGCCCCCTGGATTGTTTTTTTTTCGCTTTTACTTGTGAGTGCAGTTTTATTCCATTAAAGAAGACTTTGTATTACACTTCATTTTCACTTTATTTACTCTGAATCCCGGGGCCGGCAGCTCATTATCTCCTTTGTGCTGAGTGATTGATGATTATCTGAACCAGACATCTCCTCCAGCCAGGTGGCTCTGAGGGTTGGTAGTCAGGTAGGTGGCTCTGAGGGTTGGTAGTCAGTCAGGTAGGTGGCTCTGAGGGTTGGTAGTCAGCCAGGTAGGTGGCTCTGAGGGTTGGTAGTCAGGTAGGTAGGTGGCTCTGAGGGTTGGTAGTCAGTCAGGTAGGTGGCTCTGAGGGTTGGTAGTCAGTCAGGTAGGTGGCTCTGAGGGTTGGTAGTCAGCCAGGTAGGTGGCTCTGAGGGTTGGTAGTCAGCCAGGTAGGTGGCTCTGAGGGTTGGTAGTCAGCCAGGTAGGTGGCTCTGAGGGTTGGTAGTCAGGTAGGTGGCTCTGAGGGTTGGTAGTCAGCCAGGTAGGTGGCTCTGAGGGTTGGTAGTCAGCCAGGTAGGTGGCTCTGAGGGTTGGTAGTCAGCCAGGTAGGTGGCTCTGAGGGTTGGTAGTCAGCCAGGTAGGTGGCTCTGAGGGTTGGTAGTCAGTCAGGTAGGTGGCTCTGAGGGTTGGTAGTCAGCCAGGTAGGTGGCTCTGAGGGTTGGTAGTCAGGTAGGTGGCTCTGAGGGTTGGTAGTCAGGTAGGTGGCTCTGAGGGTTGGTAGTCAGCCAGTGACCCCCCAGAGGTTTTGGAGTCGCAGGTTCAAGGCTCGGTGTCTCTTTATTTATTTGCAGCAGATTAATACCTGAACTATGAGAAGGAACACCTTGATGTCTGAGTGCAGGTGATGGCTCAGAGAGTAAGGACTCCGACTGGTGTGATGAAGATGTGGGTTCAAATCCCTCTGGTGGAGGTTGGAGAGTTCCAGGGGCTGTGCAGTTCCTGAGCCCCCCCTGGTGGTGGAGGTTGGTGAGTTCCAGGGGCTGTGCAGTGCCTGAGCCCCCCTGGTGGTGGAGGTTGGTGAGTTCCAGGGGCTGTGCAGTGCCTGAGCCCCCCTGGTGGTGGAGGTTGGTGAGTTCCAGGGGCTGTGCAGTGCCTGATCCTCTGGTGGAGGTTGGTGAGTTCCAGGGGCTGTGCAGTGCCTGAGCCCCCCCTGGTGGTGGAGGTTGGTGAGCTCCAGGGGCTGTGCAGTGCCTGAGCCCCCCTGGTGGTGGAGGTTGGTGAGCTCCAGGGGCTGTGCAGTGCCTGAGCCCCCCCTGGTGGTGGAGAAGGGTAGTGATGATTTAGGTCCTCCAGTAGGTGACTTGGTGCGTATTTATATTATGATGGGATTTAGAATATGTTCCTCTACTGTCATTGGTTGGACTTTGAAAAAATGTAAATCTTACCCAACAAGTCCGAAGACTAAGATTTCCACCCCTCACCGGAGAGCTCGGGA
Organism: Rana temporaria; assembly: GCF_905171775.1. Taxonomy (NCBI): domain Eukaryota; kingdom Metazoa; phylum Chordata; class Amphibia; order Anura; family Ranidae; genus Rana; species Rana temporaria. The sequence goes on along the minus strand of NC_053500.1, from coordinate 353,941 downwards.
AAGGATGTGCGGCGGACGGCTCTGGGATTTGATGTCATGTCTGTCAGACGGAAGGACTGTCACCTCTCCCAGGACTTCTCCTCCCCCACCTTCAGAACTTTCCTATTTTCTAACCCTTTAATGGACTAAATTTCATCTATTTTCCCCGGAGGACTTAGACTGTTCCTCCCCTCCCCCTCTCTATAGTTTGGATGGTGGGACTTGGCGTGTTTCCTCTGTTTTGCTCGCACCCGATGTATAGGAAATAGGAGGATGAGAACGTTGGCCGGTAGGTCCTCCTCCCTCACGGCTCAGGTAGTTGGGTCGCCTATGTTCTGGGGAAAGTTCTGGAGACGTGAGATGGAATCCCGGGGCTGGAAGCTCATTATTTCCTTTGTATTGTGCTGAGTGATTGATGATTATCTGAATCAGACTTCTCCTCCAGTCAGGTGGCTCTGAGGGTTGGTAGTCAGGTAGGTGGCTCTGAGGGTTGGTAGCCAGGTAGGTGGCTCTGAGGGTTGGTAGTCAGCCAGGTAGGTGGCTCTGAGGGTTGGTAGTCAGGTAGGTGGCTCTGAGGGTTGGTAGTCAGGTAGGTGGCTCTGAGGGTTGGTAGCCAGGTAGGTGGCTCTGAGGGTTGGTAGCCAGTGACCCCATGGAGATTTTGGAGTCGCAGGTTCAAAGCTCGGTGTCTCTTTATTTATTTGCAGCAGATTAATACCTGAACTATGAGAAGGAACACCTTGGTATCTGAGTGCAGGTGATGGCTCAGAGAGTAAGGACTCAGACTGGGGTGATGAAGGCTGTGGGTTCAAATCCCTCTGGTGGAGGTTGGTGAGTTCCAGGGGCTGTGCAGTGCCTGAGTTCCCCCTGTTGGTGGAGGAGGGTAGTGGGGAATGTTTCCAGCCCTCTACTATATCCCACCAGTAGGGGGGGGTTCAGATACTGTGTTGTACCTGGGGGTTGCCCATATATTGGGGGAATGGTTAGAAGACAAAATTGAAAATTTGCTAAGTGTAAGAGTTTGGAATGGGCTGCCCCGGTAAGACAGCCCATTCTTTTTATATATGTTGCAGTGATGTCACAGACCATGGACGGAAGAAGCATGATGTCCACAACCTAAGGTGATGCCACACATGTTACAGGCCGGTGGGGACCTGGGACTGGAGCAGACTGGTGGGTTGTCCATGGCCTCCAAGCTTTCCCTCAGGGATTTGAGCATGGGGGGGTCTGCAGGATATGAATGGGGGGTCTGCAGGATATGAATGCGGGTCTACGGTCCTTCCATCACTGAGTGATTCTCATCCGCCCAACTCACTCAGAGATATGAACTTGAGTCAATGCCGCCTCTGTCAGTGATTCCTTCCACCCAATCACTCAGAGACGTGACCTGGGGACTACGGGGTTTGATCTCACGTCCATGGCGCCCTGGTTGCTGCTCTTATCCACTGAGCTACTCGCCTCTGCTCAGTGACTTGTGTGTTGGTTCTACTATTTCAAGAATAAAAGTCATGAAAGAGGAAAAATTCCAAGAAGTAGCGAAGATTTGATCCTGAAACTTCAAGGTCATTGCCGGGCGTCCAGTCACAAAGCTCCTCCCCTGAGGGACTTCCGCCCAGATCACTCAGGGGCCCCAGCTTTGGTTGTATGGGCCCTTCATCACATTCTCCTTCTCTGGGCCATTCATGTCCGTCCAATCCGCTCCGGGATTCGAACTCAGGTCTTCACCGCCCTGATCACCGTCCTTATCCACTGAGCTACTCACCACTGCTCACCTACCTCCCCCTTCCTTCTCCTATTTCAGGAGGACACAGGGAACCCTCCGTACCAAAGATAGAGACCCGGCCAGGAGATCACCAACCTGCTCACCTACCTCCCCCTTCCTTCTCCTATTTCAGGAGGACACAGGGAACCCTCCGTACCAAAGATAGAGACCCGGCCAGGAGATCACCAACCTGCTCACCTACCTCCCCCTTCCTTCTCCTATTTCAGGAGGACACAGGGAACCCTCCGTACCAAAGATAGAGACCCGGCCAGGAGATCACCAACCTGCTCACCTACCTCCCCCTTCCTTCTCCTATTTCAGGAGGACACAGGGAACCCTCCGTACCAAAGATAGAGACCCGGCCAGGAGATCACCAACCTGCTCACCTACCTCCCCCTTCCTTCTCCTATTTCAGGGAACCCTCCGTACCAAAGATAGAGACCCGGCCGGGAGATCACCAACCTGCTCACCTACCTCCCCCTTCCTTCTCCTATTTCAGGAGGACACAGGGAACCCTCCGTACCAAAGATAGAGACCCGGCCAGGAGATCACCAACCTGCTCACCTACCTCCCCCTTCCTTCTCCTATTTCAGGGAACCCTCCGTACCAAAGATAGAGACCCGGCCGGGAGATCACCAACCTGCTCACCTACCTCCCCCTTCCTTCTCCTATTTCAGGGAACCCTCCGTACCAAAGATAGAGACCCAGCCGGGAGATCACCAACCTGCTCACCTACCTCCCCCTTCCTTCTCCTATTTCAGGGAACCCTCCGTACCAAAGATAGAGACCCGGCCGGGAGATCACCAACCTGCTTGTGGCTCACCGACTTCTTACACGACCCAACCCCCGCATTGGTCTGGGGTTCAAATCCCACCGCTGGCTGATTTATTTCCATGGTCTGGTGCAGCCTTTCCTATATTCCTAATAAATATAAGCCCCTCCCCCAGGGCGGTATATTCCTAATATATATAAGAAGCCCCTCCCCCAGGGTGGTATATTCCTAATAAATATAAGCCCCTCCCCCAGGGCGGTATATTCCTAATATATATAAGAAGCCCCTCCCCCAGGGTGGTATATTCCTAATAAATATAAGCCCCTCCCCCAGGGCGGTATATTCCTAATAAATATAAGCCCCTCCCCCAGGGCGGTATATTCCTAATAAATATAAGAAGCCCCTCCCCCTCCCCGTGGTGTACATTGATAATATATATAAAGTAAGGGTCGCCCCCACCTTCCCTGGTATATATTGGGGGGGGGGGGGGGGGGGGATCCTTTTTCAAACTCAGTAATTCCGTTTTCTCCGACATGTTGATATTTTATCTTTCACTTGGATATTATAAGTTGCATGAAAATAAATACAGCTGGATAAAACAAAAACTGTGTCTGTCTTCATTTCATGCTGCAAAGCAACAAAATGTGATAAATTTCAATAAAAGTGAATGTTTTTTTATATCCATTGTAGATCTCCGTCACTCTGCCGCCCCCTTGTGGATATACACTGGAGGTGCTCCTCTATATTACCATATACTCATCACCGTCACTCTGCTGCCCCCTTGTGGATATACACTGGCGGTGCTCCTCTATATTACCATATACTCATCACCGTCACTCTGCTGCCCCCTTGTGGATATACACTGGCGGTGCTCCCCTATATTACCATATACTCATCACCGTCACTCTGCTGTCCCCTTGTGGATATACACTGGCGGTGCTCCTCTATATTACCATATACTCATCACCGTCACTCTGCTGCCCCCTTGTGGATATACACTGGCGGTGCTCCTCCTCCTATATTACCATATACTCATCACCGTCACTCTGCTGCCCCCTTGTGGATATACACTGGCGGTGCTCCTCCTCCTATATTACCATATACTCATCACCGTCACTCTGCTGCCCCCTTGTGGATATACACTGGCGGTGCTCCTCTATATTACCATATACTCATCACCGTCACTCTGCTGCCCCCTTGTGGATATACACTGGCAGTGCTCCCCCTATATTACCATATACTCATCACCGTCACTCTGCTGCCCCCTTGTGGATATACACTGGCGGTGCTCCTCTATATTACCATATACTCATCACCGTCACTCTGCTGCCCCCTTGTGGATATACACTGGCGGTGCTCCTCTATATTACCATATACTCATCTCCGTCACTCTGCTGCCCCCTTGTGGATATACACTGGCGGTGCTCCCCCTATATTACCATATACTCATCACCGTCACTCTGCTGCCCCCTTGTGGATATACACTGGCGGTGCTCCTCTATATTACCATATACTCATCACCGTCACTCTGCCGCCCCCTTGTGGATATACACTGGAGGTGCTCCCCCTATATTACCATATACTCATCACCGTCACTCTGCTGCCCCCTTGTGGATATACACTGGCGGTGCTCCTCTATATTACCATATACTCATCACCGTCACTCTGCCGCCCCCTTGTGGATATACACTGGCGGTGCTCCCCCTATATTACCATATACTCATCACCGTCACTCTGCCGCCCCCTTGTGGATATACACTGGCGGTGCTCCCCCTATATTACCATATACTCATCACCGTCACTCTGCTGCCCCCTTGTGGATATACACTGGCGGTGCTCCTCTATATTACCATATACTCATCACCGTCACTCTGCTGCCCCCTTGTGTATATACACTGGCGGTGCTCCTCTATATTACCATATACTCATCACCGTCACTCTGCTGCCCCCTTGTGGATATACACTGGCGGTGCTCCTCCCTATATTACCATATACTCATCACCGTCACTCTGCCGCCCCCTTGTGGATATACACTGGCGGTGCTCCTCTATATTACCATATACTCATCACCGTCACTCTGCCGCCCCCTTGTGGATATACACTGGCGGTGCTCCCCCTATATTACCATATACTCATCACCGTCACTCTGCCGCCCCCTTGTGGATACACACTGGCGGTGCTCCTCTATATTACCATATACTCATCACCGTCACTCTGCTGCCCCCTTGTGGATATACACTGGCGGTGCTCCTCCTATATTACCATATACTCATCACCGTCACTCTGCCGCCCCCTTGTGGATATACACTGGCGGTGCTCCTCTATATTACCATATACTCATCACCGTCACTCTGCCGCCCCCTTGTGGATATACACTGGCGGTGCTCCTCTATATTACCATATACTCATCACCGTCACTCTGCTGCCCCCTTGTGGATATACACTGGCGGTGCTCCTCTATATTACCATATACTCATCACCGTCACTCTGCTGCCCCCTTGTGGATATACACTGGCGGTGCTCCCCTATATTACCATATACTCATCACCGTCACTCTGCTGTCCCCTTGTGGATATACACTGGCGGTGCTCCTCTATATTACCATATACTCATCACCGTCACTCTGCTGCCCCCTTGTGGATATACACTGGCGGTGCTCCTCTATATTACCATATACTCATCACCGTCACTCTGCTGCCCCCTTGTGGATATACACTGGCGGTGCTCCTCCTCCTATATTACCATATACTCATCACCGTCACTCTGCTGCCCCCTTGTGGATATACACTGGCGGTGCTCCTCCTCCTATATTACCATATACTCATCACCGTCACTCTGCTGCCCCCTTGTGGATATACACTGGCAGTGCTCCCCCTATATTACCATATACTCATCACCGTCACTCTGCTGCCCCCTTGTGGATATACACTGGCGGTGCTCCTCTATATTACCATATACTCATCACCGTCACTCTGCTGCCCCCTTGTGGATATACACTGGCGGTGCTCCTCTATATTACCATATACTCATCTCCGTCACTCTGCTGCCCCCTTGTGGATATACACTGGCGGTGCTCCCCCTATATTACCATATACTCATCACCGTCACTCTGCCGCCCCCTTGTGGATATACACTGGCGGTGCTCCTCTATATTACCATATACTCATCACCGTCACTCTGCTGCCCCCTTGTGGATATACACTGGAGGTGCTCCCCCTATATTACCATATACTCATCACCGTCACTCTGCTGCCCCCTTGTGGATATACACTGGCGGTGCTCCTCTATATTACCATATACTCATCACCGTCACTCTGCTGTCCCCTTGTGGATATACACTGGCGGTGCTCCTCTATATTACCATATACTCATCACCGTCACTCTGCCACCCCCTTGTGGATATACACTGGCGGTGCTCCCCCTATATTACCATATACTCATCACCGTCACTCTGCTGCCCCCTTGTGGATATACACTGGCGGTGCTCCTCTATATTACCATATACTCATCACCGTCACTCTGCCACCCCCTTGTGGATATACACTGGAGGTGCTCCCCCTATATTACCATATACTCATCACCGTCACTCTGCTGCCCCCTTGTGGATATACACTGGCGGTGCTCCTCTATATTACCATATACTCATCACCGTCACTCTGCCGCCCCCTTGTGGATATACACTGGCGGTGCTCCCCCTATATTACCATATACTCATCACCGTCACTCTGCCGCCCCCTTGTGGATATACACTGGCGGTGCTCCCCCTATATTACCATATACTCATCACCGTCACTCTGCTGCCCCCTTGTGGATATGCACTGGCGGTGCTCCTCTATATTACCATATACTCATCACCGTCACTCTGCTGCCCCCTTGTGTATATACACTGGCGGTGCTCCTCTATATTACCATATACTCATCACCGTCACTCTGCTGCCCCCTTGTGGATATACACTGGCGGTGCTCCTCCCTATATTACCATATACTCATCACCGTCACTCTGCCGCCCCCTTGTGGATATACACTGGCGGTGCTCCTCTATATTACCATATACTCATCACCGTCACTCTGCCGCCCCCTTGTGGATATACACTGGCGGTGCTCCCCCTATATTACCATATACTCATCACCGTCACTCTGCCGCCCCCTTGTGGATACACACTGGCGGTGCTCCTCTATATTACCATATACTCATCACCGTCACTCTGCTGCCCCCTTGTGGATACACACTGGCGGTGCTCCTCTATATTACCATATACTCATCACCGTCACTCTGCTGTCCCCTTGTGGATATACACTGGCGGTGCTCCTCTATATTACCATATACTCATCACCGTCACTCTGCTGCCCCCTTGTGGATATACACTGGCGGTGCTCCTCCTATATTACCATATACTCATCACCGTCACTCTGCCGCCCCCTTGTGGATATACACTGGCGGTGCTCCTCTATATTACCATATACTCATCACCGTCACTCTGCCGCCCCCTTGTGGATATACACTGGCGGTGCTCCTCTATATTACCATATACTCATCACCGTCACTCTGCTGCCCCCTTGTGGATATACACTGGCGGTGCTCCTCTATATTACTATATACTCATCACCGTCACTCTGCTGCCCCCTTGTGGATATACACTGGCGGTGCTCCTCTATATTACCATATACTCATCACCGTCACTCTGCTGCCCCCTTGTGGATATACACTGGCGGTGCTCCTCTATATTACCATATACTCATCACCGTCACTCTGCTGCCCCCTTGTGGATATACACTGGCGGTGCTCCTCTATATTACCATATACTCATCACCGTCACTCTGCCGCCCCCTTGTGGATATACACTGGAGGTGCTCCTCTATATTACCATATACTCATCACCGTCACTCTGCTGCCCCCTTGTGGATATACACTGGAGGTGCTCCTCTATATTACCATATACTCATCACCGTCACTCTGCCGCCCCCTTGTGGATATACACTGGCGGGGCTCCTCTATATTACCATATACTCATCACCGTCACTCTGCTGCCCCCTTGTGGATATACACTGGCGGTGCTCCTCCTATATTACCATATACTCATCACCGTCACTCTGCTGCCCCCTTGTGGATATACACTGGCAGTGCTCCTCTATATTACCATATACTCATCTCCGTCACTCTGCTGCCCCCTTGTGGATATACACTGGAGGTACTCCTCTATATTACCATATACTCATCACCGTCACTCTGCCGCCCCCTTGTGGATATACACTGGCGGTGCTCCTCTATATTACCATATACTCATCACCGTCACTCTGCTGCCCCCTTGTGGATATACACTGGCGGTGCTCCTCTATATTACCATATACTCATCACCGTCACTCTGCTGCCCCCTTGTGGATATACACTGGCGGTGCTCCCCCCTATATTACCATATACTCATCACCGTCACTCTGCTGCCCCCTTGTGGATATACACTGGCGGTGCTCCTCCTATATTACCATATACTCATCACCGTCACTCTGCCGCCCCCTTGTGGATATACACTGGCGGTGCTCCTCTATATTACCATATACTCATCTCCGTCACTCTGCTGCCCCCTTGTGGATATACACTGGAGGTACTCCTCTATATTACCATATACTCATCACCGTCACTCTGCCGCCCCCTTGTGGATATACACTGGCGGTGCTCCTCTATATTACCATATACTCATCACCGTCACTCTGCTGCCCCCTTGTGGATATACACTGGCGGTGCTCCCCTATATTACCATATACTCATCACCGTCACTCTGCTGCCCCCTTGTGGATATACACTGGCGGTGCTCCTCTATATTACCATATACTCATCACCGTCACTCTGCTGCCCCCTTGTGGATACACACTGGCGGTGCTCCTCTATATTACCATATACTCATCACCGTCACTCTGCCGCCCCCTTGTGGATATACACTGGCGGTGCTCCTCTATATTACCATATACTCATCACCGTCACTCTGCCGCCCCCTTGTGGATATACACTGGCGGTGCTCCTCTATATTACCATATACTCATCACCGTCACTCTGCCGCCCCCTTGTGGATATACACTGGCGGTGCTCCTCTATATTACTATATACTCATCACCGTCACTCTGCTGCCCCCTTGTGGATATACACTGGCCGTGCTCCCCCTATATTACCATATACTCATCACCGTCACTCTGCTGCCCCCTTGTGGATATACACTGGCGGTGCTCCTCTATATTACCATATACTCATCACCGTCACTCTGCCGCCCCCTTGTGGATATACACTGGCGGTGCTCCTCTATATTACCATATACTCATCACCGTCACTCTGCTGCCCCCTTGTGGATATACACTGGCGGTGCTCCTCTATATTACCATATACTCATCACCGTCACTCTGCTGCCCCCTTGTGGATATACACTGGCGGTGCTCCCCCTATATTACCATATACTCATCACTGTCACTCTGCCGCCCCCTTGTGGATATACACTGGAGGTGCTCCTCTATATTACCATATACTCATCACCGTCACTCTGCTGCCCCCTTGTGTATATACACTGGCGGTGCTCCTCTATATTACCATATACTCATCACCGTCACTCTGCTGCCCCCTTGTGGATACACACTGGCGGTGCTCCTCTATATTACCATATACTCATCACCGTCACTCTGCTGCCCCCTTGTGGATATACACTGGCGGTGCTCCCCCTATATTACCATATACTCATCACCGTCACTCTGCTGCCCCCTTGTGGATATACACTGGCGGTGCTCCTCTATATTACCATATACTCATCACCGTCACTCTGCTGCCCCCTTGTGGATATACACTGGCGGTGCTCCTCTATATTACCATATACTCATCACCGTCACTCTGCCGCCCCCTTGTGGATATACACTGGCGGTGCTCCTCTATATTACCATATACTCATCACCGTCACTCTGCCGCCCCCTTGTGGATATACACTGGCGGTGCTCCTCTATATTACCATATACTCATCACCGTCACTCTGCTGCCCCCTTGTGGATATACACTGGCGGTGCTCCTCTATATTACTATATACTCATCACCGTCACTCTGCCGCCCCCTTGTGGATATACACTGGCGGTGCTCCCCTATATTACCATATACTCATCACCGTCACTCTGCTGCCCCCTTGTGTATATACACTGGCGGTGCTCCTCTATATTACCATATACTCATCTCCGTCACTCTGCTGCCCCCTTGTGGATACACACTGGCGGTGCTCCTCTATATTACCATATACTCATCACCGTCACTCTGCTGCCCCCTTGTGGATATACACTGGCGGTGCTCCTCTATATTACCATATACTCATCACCGTCACTCTGCTGCCCCCTTGTGGATATACACTGGCGGTGCTCCTCTATATTACCATATACTCATCACCGTCACTCTGCCGCCCCCTTGTGGATATACACTGGCGGTGCTCCTCTATATTACCATATACTCATCACCGTCACTCTGCCGCCCCCTTGTGGATATACACTGGCGGTGCTCCTCTATATTACCATATACTCATCACCGTCACTCTGCCGCCCCCCTTGTGTATATACACTGGCGGTGCTCCTCCCCTATATTACCATATACTCATCACCGTCACTCTGCCGCCCCCTTGTGGATATACACTGGCGGTGCTCCTCTATATTACCATATACTCATCACCGTCACTCTGCTGCCCCCTTGTGGATATACACTGGCGGTGCTCCTCTATATTACCATATACTCATCACCGTCACTCTGCCGCCCCCTTGTGGATATACACTGGCGGTGCTCCTCCTATATTACCATATACTCATCACCGTCACTCTGCCGCCCCCTTGTGGATATACACTGGTGAAGAGAGGCGCTCAGGTATGGGGGGGAGGGAGGAGCTCAGGTGTGGGGGAGGGAGGAGCTCGGGTATGGGGGGGGAGGGAGGAGTTCAGGTATGGGGGGGGGAGGAGCTCAGGTATGGGGGAGGGAGGAGCTCAGGTATGGGGGGAGGGAGGAGCTCAGGTATGGGGGGGAGGGAGGAGCTCAGGTATGGGGGGGAGGGAGGAGCTCAGGTATGGGGGGGGGAGGGAGGAGCTCAGGTATGGGGGAGGGAGGAGCTCAGGTATGGGGGGAGGGAGGAGCTCTGGTATGGGGGGGAGGGAGGAGCTCAGGTATGGGGGGGGAGGGAGGAGCTCAGGTATGGGGGGGGAGGAGCTCAGGTATGGGGGGGAGGGAGGAGCTCAGGTATGGGGGAGGGAGGAGCTCAGGTATGGGGGAGGGAGGAGCTCAGGTATGGGGGAGGGAGGAGCTCAGGTATGGGGCCTCTGGGGGTCTTAGTAGATGAGAGGCTCAGGTATGGGGGAGGGAGGAGCTCAGGTATGGGGGAGGGAGGAGCTCAGGTATGGGGGGGGGGAACCTCTGGGGGTTCTAGTAGATGAGAGGCTCAGGTATGGGGGAGGGAGGAGCTCAGGTATGGGGGAGGGAGGAGCTCAGGTATGGGGGGGGGAACCTCTGGGGGTCCTAGTAGATGAGGGGCTCAGGTATGGGGGGGGGAACCTCTGGGGGTCCTAATAGATGAAAGGCTCAGGTATGGGGGAGGGAGGAGCTCAGGTATGGGGGAGGGAGGAGCTCAGGTATGGGGGGTGGGGCCTCTGGGGGTCCTAGTAGATGAGGAGCTCAGGTATGGGGGGTGGGGCCTCTGGGGGTCCTAATAGATGAGAGGCTCAGGTATGGGGGAGGGAGGAGCTCAGGTATGGGGGAGGGAGGAGCTCAGGTATGGGGGGGGGAACCTCTGGGGGTCCTAGTAGATGAGGGGCTCAGGTATGGGGGGGGGGGAACCTCTGGGGGGTCCTAGTAGATGAGGCTCAGCAATGAGGGGGAGGGAGGAGCTCAGGTATGGGGGAGGGAGAAGCTCAGGTATGGGGGGGGGGAACCTCTGGGGGTCCTAGTAGATGAGAGGCTCAGGTATGGGGGAGGGAGGAGCTCAGGTATGGGGGAGGAGCTCAGGTATGGGGGAGGGGAGGAGCTCAGGTATGGGGGAGGGGAGGAGCTCAGGTATGGGGGGGAACCTCTGGGGGTCCTAGTAGATGAGAGGCTCAGGTATGGGGGAGGGAGGAGCTCAGGTATGGGTAGGGGAGGAGCTCAGGTATGGGGGGAGGGAGGAGCTCAGGGGGTCCTAGTAGATGAGAGGCTCAGCAATGACAAGCTGCTGCTAACAAAGCAAACAGAATATTGGCAATAAAAAGGGGATGAACTCCAGAGATAAAAGGAGAATTCTCTCCTCTACAAGACTCTGGTCCGGCCGCACCTGGAGTATGCCGTCCAGTTCTTGGCTCCAGTCCTCAGGAAGGATGTACTGGAAATGGAGAGAGTACAAAGGAGGACAACAAAGATAATAAAGGGTCTGGAGGAGGAATGGAGGATATTAGTGATGAGGAAAGGTTGTGAGCTCTGGAGAAGAGGCGGGGGAGGGGAGATGATTTTCGGGGGGCCCCACAATAGGGGGAAGGGAGTTTAACAATAAGACATGTGAGCCCCTCACTAATATTAGAAGAAAAGGAGGTTCACACAAAAAACACTAATTTTTACCATCAGATTGAGGCGAATTACGGGAAGCAGAATCGGGATTTCTTTTACCGTTGTAGAGCGCGATCTTCTCCGCGTCTTCCGGGTATGATCTTCGGGAATTGGGCGTTCCTATTTGACTGACAGCCTTCTGATGGTCGCATACATCGCGTCACGAGTAGCCAAACGTCGGTGCACAGGCGCCGTATAGAGCCGCACCGACATTCGGCTTCTTTCGGCAAATCTTGACGCGATGTATGCGACGGTCGGAAGGCTGTCAGTCAAATAGGAACGCCCAGTCCCACAGCCCATACCCGGAAGACGCGGAGAAGATCCCGCTCTAAAACGGTAAGTACGGCTTCCATTTTTAAAAAACACCCGATTCGGCTTCCCACAATTCGCCTCAATCTGATGGTAAAAACGTTTTTTGGGGTGAACTCCCCGCTTTAAACTCTGTAGCGGGTTCTTTACTGTAAGAGCGGCAAGGATGTGGAATTCCCTTCCACAGGCGGTGGTCTCAGCGGGGGAGGGGAAACTATTAGATAATCACCTGAAGGAGCCCAACATACAGGGAGATACAATGTAACACTGACATCCAATCACAGGGGGGGGGGGACTACTCTGTAACAGGGCCATCTTTTCCATTGGGCACGCAGGGAAGTTGCCCGGGGGCCCCGCTTGCCTGGGGGGCCCCACCGGCTGCCCAGCAACCCCAGTAAAAAATTGTGGAGAGTGACGGGTTAGAACTGCCCATGCCCAGTTTGGGGAAATCACAGAGAAGATCCGGTCCTGTGCGGGGTGGGGTGGGGTGGGGGGGGTGGTTGCTGATGTAAGGGGGGAGTGATATAAAGGTTCCCCCTCCTATATTAGTGACCCCCCTTACCTTAGTGTATTTACTCTACGGAAGGTGGTCTCTGGTCACCAGAGTGCCCCTCCACATCGGAGTTCCCCCCTTAGATCATGATCTGCAGAGTTCCCCTTTACATAAGAGTTCCCTTTCACTGTAAGGGGGGATCCTGCAGACTCTGATGTAAGAGGAAACTCTGTGCTGGCCGGGTTATAGTGACCTGACCTTCATGTCAATGAAGACATTTTTTTTTTTACTTTTGTTTAACTTAACCACTTTAGCCCCGGGCCTGTTTTTCAGATTTGGTGTTTGCAAGACTAAAACATTTTTTTTTGCTATAAAATTACTTAGAAAAAATAAATATATAATGTTTGTGGGTTCTAACACCATAGAGAATAAAATGGCGGTCATTCCAATACTTTTTGTCACACCGTATTTGAGCAGCGGTCTTACAAGCACACTTTTTTTGGAAAAAAATCACTTTTTTAAATTAAAAAAATAAGACAACAATAAATTTGGCCCAATTTTTTTATATATTGTGAAAGATAATGTTACGCCGAGTAAAATGATGCCCAACATGTCACGCTTACAAATTGCGCCCGCTCGTGGCATGGCGTCAAACTTTTACCCTTAAAAATCTTGATAGGCGACGTTTAAAAAAATTCTATAGGTTGCATCTTTTGAGTTACAGAGTAGGTCTAGGGCTAGAATTATTGCTCTCGCTCTAACGATCGCGGCGATACCTCACTTGTGTGGTTTGAACACCGTTTACATATGCGGGCGCTACTCGCGTATGCGTTTGCTTCTGCGCGCGAGCTCGTCGGGACGGGGTGCTTTAAAAAAAAAATTTTGGGGGGTTTTTGTATTTATTTTTATTTATTTTACAATTTTTAACACTGAAATAAAAAAAAAAAAAAAAAAAAAGGATCACTTTTATTCCTATTACGTGGAATGTAAACATCCCGTGTAATAGGAAAAAGCATGACAGGTCCTCTTATATATGAGATCTGGGGACAAAAAGACGTCACATCTCATAATTACACTAAAATGCAAGAAAAAAGAAAAAAAAAAAAATTGAAACTGTCATTTTTTCAAATGACAAAAAAAAAAATGTTTCTTTAAGACGCTGGGCGGGACTGATGTTTTGACGCAACTTCCCAGCAGAGCTATGGGGACGGGCGAAGGAGATTTTTCCTTCAGTCCCGTCCCCGCTCAGCTGCCGACAGCACCCGATCGCCTCCGCCGCTACCGACGGCTCCGGTAAGCGGCGGAGGGCGCGGGAGGGCCCCTCTCCCGCCACCGATAACGGCGATCTCGCGGCGAATTCGTCGCAGAGACCGCCCACTGAAGAGATGAATATCTCGGTTGTGGCAGCAGCTGCTTCCGTTAGCGAGATATCCATCTTTAAAGTGATGACGTAGAACGACGGTGGGCGGAAGGTAACTAAACTATAAACATATAACTAGTGCTGACATTTGCATTGTTCGGCACTGAAAACTGTCATTTTAGGTACTTTCTTTGCAGTGACAGTAAAAAATGTGGTTCTGTCAGTAAATTTCATGATTGTTGTCAGTAAATTCTCGTGTGTGATTGTGTAGACAGGGCCCCCGTGCACTGTATTGCTCCTAAGAGGACACTGCTCTGTAACATTGTGGATATACACTGGCGGGGCTCCTCCTACCTCATTGTCACTCTGCTGCCACCTCTTGGTGGATCCTGGTAGGACAGCGCTCGTCAGCCTTGTCCTCAGCACCCACCGACAGGCCAGGTTTTATGGATTACCTCGGGGGAGGTGCAATCACTGAGCAGCCAATGAGATCACCTGCGATGTATTTCAGTTATCCTGCAAACCTGGCCTGTTAGGGGTCCCGAGGACGCGGGTGAGGACCTCTGTGGTAGGACATCCAATGAAATCTTCATAGACATTTCTGTTACTCTGCTGCCACCCAGTGCTCAGAGGCGGTAGGACACACAATAGGAGCCGCACTGCGCTGCCACCCAGTGCTCACAGGCGGTAGGACACACAATAGGAGCCGCGCTGCGCTGCCATCCAGTGGTCAGAGGCGGTAGGACACACAATAGGAGCCGCACTGCGCTGCCATCCAGTGCTCAGAGGCGGTAGGACACACAATAGGAGCCGCACTGCGCTGCCACCCAGTGCTCACAGGCGGTAGGACACACAATAGGAGCCGCGCTGCGCTGCCATCCAGTGGTCAGAGGCGGTAGGACACACAATAGGAGCCGCACTGCGCTGCCATCCAGTGGTCAGAGGCGGTAGGACACACAATAGGAGCCGCACTGCGCTGCCATCCAGTGCTCACAGGCGGTAGGACACACAATAGGAGCCGCGCTGCGCTGCCATCCAGTGGTCAGAGGCGGTAGGACACACAATAGGAGCCGCACTGCGCTGCCATCCAGTGGTCAGAGGCGGTAGGACACACAATAGGAGCCGCACTGCGCTGCCACCCAGTGCTCACAGGCGGTAGGACACACAATAGGAGCCGCGCTGCGCTGCCATCCAGTGGTCAGAGGCGGTAGGACACACAATAGGAGCCGCACTGCGCTGCCATCCAGTGGTCAGAGGCGGTAGGACACACAATAGGAGCCGCACTGCGCTGCCATCCAGTGGTCAGAGGCGGTAGGACACACAATAGGAGCCGCACTGCGCTGCCACCCAGTGCTCACAGGCGGTAGGACACACAATAGGAGCCGCACTGCGCTGCCACCCAGTGCTCACAGGCGGTAGGACACACAATAGGAGCCGCGCTGCGCTGCCATCTGGTGTTTCCGATTGGCCAGAGTTGAAGAGAATAAAATGGAGTCAGTGCTGAGAACATACAACGGTTCACCATGGCCGCCATTTGTTTTGTACCGCAGCGATCTTCTCCTATATGATTGGACAGCAAAGTGGGACACGCCCCCCAAAAGTGAAGCTTGAGGATTGCAGCATTTCTCTCCAGTCACAGCAGAGATGTCCTCTATGGCCGCCATTATCCGGAGGACCAAAAAACACCTTCAGAGAGAATACACTGCGGTCCTCAACAAAATGGTAGCCCCTCCCCCGAGGAACCTTCATGTGGAGACATCAGCTGAGCTCCACATCTATCATTTACCCCCCAATCCAAAATGGCGGCACAACGTATGATACGCGTCCGTCCTTGTGTGCAGATCACTTACCACAACCCACATTCTGCCACCTTGTGGTTAGAACTGGTGTGACTCCCCCTATAACACCATACACATATTACAGGCACTCTGCTGCCACCATGTGGTTAGAACTGGTGTGACTCCCCCTATAATACTATACACATACCAGTTCTAACCAGCAGGAGGCAGCAGAGTACCGGTGATAAGACTCCCCCTATAATACCACACACATATTACAGGTACTCTGCTGCCACCTGGTGGTTAGAACTGGTATGACTCCCCATATAACACCATACACATACCAGTTCTAACCAGCAGGAGGCAGCAGAGTACCGGTAATATGACTCCCCCTATAATACCATACACTGATATTAGTGGTACTTTGCTGCCACCTGGTGGTTAGAACATGACTAAGCACTGAACTAATGTGAAACGCGCCGGCTGCTTCTTTTCCCGATTTTTTGACGGTATCCTGTGATGCATTTCTATTAATTTTACCAATAAATAGAACTTAAGAAGTTCCTTTGGAGTGCGGCTGTCCATCCCTTTTGAAATTTCCACAATTTGCCTAGTGCATTGCCGACACCTTTGGTTTCCTGATTGCTTGTTGGACCCACCTGGAGCGGTGACTCCCTTCCCCTGGTGGTTGGAACTGGTATGACTCCCCATATAACACCATACACATACCAGTTCTATCCAGCAGGAGGCAGCAGAGTACCGGTGATAAGACCCCATATAATACCATACACATAATATTAGTGGTGCTTTGCTGCCACCTTGTGGTGAGAACTGGTACGACTCCCCCTATATTACCGCACACATACCAGTTCTAACCAGCAGGAGGCAGCAGAGTACCCGTAATATGACTCCCCATATAATACCATACACATATTATTAGTGGTGCTTTGCTGCTGCCACCTGGTGGTTAGAACTGGTAGGACTCCCCATATAATACCATACACATATTATAGGCACTCTGCTGCCACCTTGTGGTTAGAACTGGTATGACTCCCCTATATTACCGTCACAGTGCTGCCACCAATGGACAGAAGTGGTACAACATCCCCCATATTACCAGGTAATCCGGGGGGCAGAGAGGAGTGACCCACAAGCAGCCAGACTGCGGATTTATAAAGGAGGTCACCTGACAGGTTGCCACGGGTTACCGCTCTCTGCCGATCATCTGTCCGGAACATCTCCACCATTTATAATTCATTTCTAATAACAGAAACAGAAAACTTTCCGAGACAAAAATCATCTTTAATTCACAAACTCCGATTATTCCCGGCAAAACTGACCCAAGTCCGGCCTGACAATCGGCTCGATCCATGAGGACCCGGATCTTTATTCCCAGTCATCTCGCCTCTCATTGGCTGAGCTCACTTCTCTGGAAATAAAGGATCCTCCTCCGGGTTGGTCGAGCTTCACTGAATAAAAAATATAAAATATTTCCGTTTCCCGAGTTTCCTTATCAATAAAAAAAGCTTAAAAAAATAAAAGTCAATAAAACAGAAAATCTTCTTCTTCTTCTCCGCAGAGGGAGGGGCTCCGGGGCCCTCCGTATAAATACCGATAATAAACCGTACAGGAAGTACCACAGGTAACCCCGCCCCCCTGACACGGAGGATTCTGGGTAGAACACCGACCTCCACCCATAAAACCTGAGCAAGCGTTGGCTGACCCCCAGGGGCCGACACTTCATGAATAAAAACCTCACCGCTTCCCGTCTGTGCCCGCCCCCCAATAGCGCAAAGCCCCTCCCAGGAGGAGCTACCCTTTCCATAGTGCAATATGAAATAATACCAAGAGATGGCGCCGCAAGGAAGGACTCTCCTCCCACACCCAGCGTGCGCCGCCCTCTACAGGCGAGCCAAGGGAGGGCAGTCTAAGGCACTCTGCAATGTCTTCGCCCCACGGGGGGCCCTGACCAGAAATCGGCGCACATTTCACGCCTCATCCGGGGGCTGCGAGCCGAGTGCCGGCTCCGAGGAGTCCTGGGTGTAATAGGGGTGAAACAGTCTCTCGTGCCTACAAAGGCGCATGGCAAGGTAAGTGTGCAGCAAAAGTCCTGGAAATCGGGAGGTAAAATAGCGGACAAAGTCGTCAGGGACGCTCCCCAGAGTATCCTGCACCTCGGGCGGCAATTCCCTGTAGTGATGTTTCTGGGAATAGAAGAGAGAAGAATTATTCCAGCAGCTCACCTTCCACTCGCCACCGCCCCTCCCCCGGCTCTGACCACCCCTCCCCTCGGGCTCTGACCGCCCCTCCCCCCGGGCTCTGACCGCCCCTCCCCCCGGGCTCTGACCGCCCCTCCCCCGGGCTCTGACCGCCCCTTCCCCACACTCACCTTATTACGTGCTCCGACCGCCCCTCCCCCCGGGCTCTGACCGCCCCTCCCCCGCGCTCTGACCGCCCCTTCCCCCACGCTCACCTTATTACGTCCTCTGGCCGCCCCTTCCCCCGGGCTCTGACCGCCCCTCCCCCGAGCTCTGACCGCCCCTCCCCCGGCTCTGACCGCCCCTTCCCCCCGGGCTCTGACCGCCCCTCCCCCCGGGCTCTGACCGCCCCCTTCCCCGGGCTCTGACCGCCCCTCCCCCGGGCTCCGACCGCCCCTTCCCCCGGGCTCCGACCGCCCCTTCCCCCGGGCCCCTCCCCCCGGGCTCCGACCGCCCCTCCCCCCGGGCTCCGACCGCCCCTCCCCCCGGGCTCCGACCGCCCCTCCCCCCGGGCTCCGACCGCCCCTCCCCCGGGCTCCGACCGCCCCTCCCCCACACTCACCTTATTACATGCTCTGACCGCCCCTCCCCCGGGCTCTGACCGCCCCTCCCCCCGGGCTCACCTTATTACGTAACGCCCGCAGAAGATCCCTCACCGATCGGCCCCTGTAACTGCGGAACTTCCTGAGATCTACAAGAGAAGAGAACTTATCTATCGGATACCGGCAATGACCGGTCACTTCCTACCTACGAGGTCAGTCATTGTCTGGGAGAGTCGGGCTCTGTGCCATACGGCAGAGCTGGTAATCTGGGAGAGTCGGGCACTGTGCCATACAGTAGAGCTGGTAATCTGGGAGAGTCGGGCCCTGTGCCATACGGCAGAGCTGGTAATCTGGGAGAGTCGGGCCCTGTGCCATACGGCAGAGCTGGTAATCTGGGAGAGTCGGGCCCTGTACCATACGGCAGAGCTGGTAATCTGGGAGAGTCGGGCCCTGTACCATACGGCAGAGCTGGTAATCTGGGAGAGTCGGGCCCTGTGCCATACGGCAGAGCTGGTAATCTGGGAGAGTCGGGCCCTGTGCCATACGGCAGAGCTGGTAATCTGGGAGAGTCGGGCCCTGTACCATACGGCAGAGCTGGTAATCTGGGAGAGTCGGGCCCTGTACCATACGGCAGAGCTGGTAATCTGGGAGAGTCGGGCCCTGTGCCATACGGCAGAGCTGGTAATCTGGGAGAGTCGGGCCCTGTACCATACGGCAGAGCTGGTAATCTGGGAGAGTCGGGCCCTGTACCATACGGCAGAGCTGGTAATCTGGGAGAGTCGGGCCCTGTGCCATACGGCAGAGCTGGTAATCTGGGAGAGTCGGGCCCTGTGCCATACAGCAGATCTGGGAGAGTCGGGCCCTGTGCCATACGGCAGAGCTGGTAATCTGGGAGAGTCGGGCCCTGTACCATACGGCAGATCTGGGAGAGTCGGGCCCTGTGCCATACGGTAGAGCTGGTAATCTGGTAGAGTCGGGCCCTGTACCATACGGCAGAGCTGGTAATCTGGGAGAGTCGGGCCCTGTGCCATACGGCAGAGCTGGTAATCTGGGAGAGTCGGGCCCTGTGCCATACGGCAGAGCTGGTAATCTGGGAGAGTCGGGCCCTGTGCCATACAGCAGATCTGGGAGAGTCGGGCCCTGTGCCATACGGCAGAGCTGGTAATCTGGGAGAGTCGGGCCCTGTACCATACGGCAGATCTGGGAGAGTCGGGCCCTGTGCCATACGGTAGAGCTGGTAATCTGGTAGAGTCGGGCCCTGTACCATACGGCAGATCTGGTAGAGTCGGGCCCTGTGCCATACAGCAGATCTGGGAGAGTCGGGCCCTGTGCCATACGGCAGAGCTGGTAATCTGGGAGAGTCGGGCCCTGTGCCATACGGCAGAGCTGGTAATCTGGGAGAGTCGGGCCCTGTGCCATACGGCAGAGCTGGTAATCTGGGAGAGTCGGGCCCTGTACCATACGGTAGAGTTGGTAATCTGGTAGAGTCGGGCCCTGTGCCATACGGTAGAGCTGGTAGTCAGGCGCTTGGTACGTTCCATGTCCTGTATGGCACATCTGGTACCTATGGTGGTGGTGTGGTGAAGTCGGTTACCTGTCTGCAGTGGAAGGGTGATGTGCTCCCTCCAGTCCAGCTTCACCACGTCTCTTCCTCCTCTCTCCAGCTGTCTGACGATCGCTCCATCCAGAGCCTCTTTCTCTATTCGGTCGCTGACGTCCTGCAGGAAGTGGAGAGAATCACTCAGATTTATAACAGACGAGTCCCGGAGAGGAGACACGGCAATGTCCAGGGAGACCAGTAATGGGGGGGGGGGGGGGGGGGTAGAGAGTCTCCAGAGCTGGGGAACCATAGCACACCTCCCCCCGGTGGGGAACACAGAACTCCCCCTACACTCACCTGAAAGAACTGGAGCTGCTTCTCCAGGCTCCAGAAGAACGGTTGTTTCAGGACGGCCGGGGCGGACGGGCGTGTCTGAGGGTCCTTGTCAATCATCTGCTGGATCAGGTGATGTGCTACAAGGTCTTCTGTAATGATAGGAAACAGTCATGTGATCAGACAGGAAGTCCCCCCTCCAGCGTGGCGCCCTCACCCTTGGGTCAGGACTCACCGTGGTTGTCAAGGCTCAGACAGTCCAGGTTCGAAGCTCCCAGTAGAATGTTGGCTTGCCGCTGCAGGGACTTGCCAAAAGGGTGTTTCCCCTCTGAGACCACGTAGTAGAAGACGCAGCCGGCAGAGAAGATGTCCACGGTATAAGTCTGAAATAAAGAGACACCGCGAGAGTCAGAACACTAATGGAGTCCGCTCAGACAACGAGGATCCCATTATAGGACTCGCCATACAGTCGTCCTCCTCACTGAGTGACACAGGAAGCCATGTACTGTTGGGTTATACTGCCTCCTACAGGAGGATTAGACACAAACAAAATAGTAGGCTGACCCGGGATGACTCCTCCTTTACCCAGCATGCCTCAGCCTGTACCAAAAGCCCATAAACACCGAGAGGCGGGACCCGTGTCCCTCAATGGACTGTACTGTCCATTGAGAGACTACAAAATACTAAGACGGGTTCAAGAGCCCAAGAAACACTCAATAGATCTAGTAGAGTCCCCTGGATGGTAAACAGAGGAACCATAAAAGGAACAGAAGTCTGGATAACCAAGGACCGGTTCACCTTCCCGGGGACATCTGGAAGGAGAGTCAGTCTGAAGACCACAGCGGATGACCGAGGAAGTTCCCATCCAGACGAGCAGGAGAGTCCTCTCAAAGAACCTCAGAAAGAATCACCACCATGTGGGTGAGAAGGGGAAATACCCTGCGATAGGTTCAATGGGTACCAAGAACCAGACTCCGATCCCATGGAGTCACAAGGGAGACAACAGATTGGTCTCTAGAACTAGAAGAGAAGAGCCCTGAGGTTGCCGAGGGCCAAACCCATATTGTAAATAGGCAAGGATCCTTCCCATGGAGAACTTCCCTCAAGTCCCCCATGTATTGTGATACAGTGGCACCTCGGATTGCGAGTGTTTCCGAGGCCCTCCAGTGCCCCCCCCCCCACCTCTGGCCACATGCGGTATTGCATGCTATTTAAGTCAATGCTGAATAAATTATTTTAGTTTCCATTGACTTCTATGGGGAAACTCGCTTTGATATGAGAGTGCTTTGGATTACGAGCGTTCTCCTGGAATGGATTATGCGGGTAATCCGAGGTGCCGCTGTACTTCTGGTGAGAAGGAAACCTCTTGGCTTTCAGCATCATGGGAATACATTCAGACATGTCCCTCAGAACCTGGGCTTAGGACTATGGGGGTAACTTAAGGGGTTGTAAAGAAAAAATAAAAATAAAATGTTATACTTACCCTCACTGTGCAGCTCATTTGGCCCCGATCCTGGTCTTCTGGGGCCCCTCGGCGGCTGTCTCTGGTCCTCCCCGCAAGAACTCCACACATTCATGCAAGCTCCCTCACATTGTGTGGAGTCCCGTGATACAGCGAGCGGCCATATATACAGTGATTAAAAACCAACGAAGAACAAAAGCCCAGAAGCTGTCAAGATGACAGACCAACCAACGCGTTTCGAAAAACACTCGCGGTTTATATCTTCAGGGATTACACCAGGCTTATTATTTTCAAAACTGGAAGTTGTATCGCTGTTAGGAGCGTTTCATTAAGCCAAATGTGACAATTCACTCAGGAGCAGAGGATCGGAGGAGAATATCCATCCGTCACACACACGTGTAGGTTAAAGGGGAGGTTCACCTTAAAAACATGTATATAGCATTCCATCCAGCATACTGCCGACATCTACAATATGCTGTACATACCGCCGTATAGCTATTCCCCCCCCCCCCCCCCCGGCTTCCGGGTAGGGGCTCCCGCGGGAGTGGGCGTTCCTATTCAGAGACTAAGTGATTGACGTGATGACAAAAGCTTCCCCCTGGCGCATAAGGAGCGTCACCAGTTTCCGCCCACTCCCGCGGGAGCCCCTACCCGGAAGCCGGGGGGGGAAATAGCTATACAGCGGTATGAACAGCGAAAACACAACTGCATACAGTACATGGCGGCAGTATGGTGGATGGAATGGTATATAGATGTTTTTAGGGTGAACCTCCACTTTAAGTTGCCACACCCCCAAGGGGGATTCTTTCCGATGTGGATGTCGGAGTGAGAAGGAGAAAATCCGGGTCCCCAGGAAAGTCTAAGTATTTATATTTTCTGAAGTTTTTAGCACAACACAGAAACCTTCGAAGATCAGACAAAAATTCAGCCCGATCCTCTGTCCATATCCTAATAAGTGTGGTAGTTGGACGGGACCCAGAAGAGGAAAAGATAAATCCTCACAAGCTGGATCGATAATGAACTCGCTCCTGGATAGACTGGACGTGACGCTTGTTATCGGCCAACACAGCACTGCTGGGACTGGAGCAATGACCCCCAAGTCCTGGAGACCTCCGGGGCTGCCTGGAAATCTGACGCAGGAAGGGAGCAATGTATGAATGGAGATAATCTCCGGCTCAGTGACTGGAGACCACCTTCCTGCACCCGATCATCAGAGATACAAGCTGGTCACCCTGAAGAGGGAGCGCATCTCCATACTGGAAAACATTTCCGAGGATAAGGCCGAGTTCCAGGACTTGAGGGACACCAGAGAGCTCAGCCTGGCTTGGAATTAAAGTTAGGCTAACCCTTAGGCTTTAACAAAGCTTACCTACTAGTACAATAAATATCTCCTAAACCTGCACAGTCTAGGGCAGGGGTGCCCAACCAGTGGCCCGAGGAGCCCTCCGATTTGGCCCGCGACCTCCTGCTCTGGGATGGTGGGTTGGCAAGCCCAGATCATGAGTTGCCGATCTACCTTCCGAGAGCATCAGTTTTGTGAATGAAGTCAGCGGGGGGGGGGGGGCTAAAGAGTCTCGGATGGGGCTGGTTCTGGACAGAGGAAGCATTGACGGCGGACGTGGTCCGGTTTGAGGACGAGGGTTCATCATAGTGACACACAGAGGAGATGTATACAGCTACAACCATGACATCACTAGACATTCATATTATTGTACACAAGGTGGGGGAGGGGGGGGGGGGGAACACCGACACCCAATAATACAGATCTACTTACAGGGTTCTCCTTGAAATCTTCACTCAGCATTTCTGGGGCGATCCATCCCTCAGTACCAGGAACCCCGGATCTCCGGCTGAAGCTGTGTCTTCCCACCGCCAGCTTCTTGCACAGACCGAAGTCAGAGATGATGGCCTTCACTCTGCCGTGAGCGTTGGGCATGGAGATGAGGATGTTGTGTGGCTTCAGGTCGCGGTGCACTGAGAGAGGACAGGACAACGTTCATTCAAGAGACCCCCCGTCACATATACCGCACTACAGAGAACAGTCACATGAGAAGGTTGGTTCTAGACACGGATGGCTGGTCACCTACCGATGTTCAGGGAGTGGAGGTAGGCCAGGCCGGACATGGTCTGCTCCAGGAGGGTGATGGGTTCCAGGCCGTGCCGATCAAAGTCCTTCTCTTCTACGTACTGGAGGAACAGAGGACAGGCATAAGAGACACAGCCATTGGAGGAGATGGACAGACATAAGACACACAGCCATTGGAGGAGATGGACAGGCATAAGAGACACAGCCATTGGAGGAGATGGACAGACATGAGACACACAGCCATTGGAGGAGATGGACAGACATGAGACAAACAACCATTGGAGGAGATGGACAGACATAAGACACACAGCCATTGGGGGAGATGGTGAGGACAGACATAAGACACACAGCCATTGGAGGAGATGGACAGGCATAAGAGACACAGCCATTGGAGGAGATGGACAGACATGAGACAAACAACCATTGGATGAGATGGACAGACATAAGACACACAGCCATTGGAGGAGATGGACAGACACAAGACACACAGCCATTGGAGGAGATGGACAGGCATAAGAGACACAGCCATTGGAGGAGATGGACAGACACAAGACACACAGCCATTGGAGGAGATGGACAGACATAAGACACACAGCCATTGGAGGAGATGGACAGACATAAGACACACAGCCATTGGAGGAGATGGACAGACATAAGACACACAACCATTGGAGGAGATGGACAGACATAAGACACACAGCCATTGGAGGAGATGGACAGACATAAGACACACAACCATTGGAGGAGATGGTGAGGACAGACATGAGACACAAAGCCATTGGAGGAGATGGACAGACATAAGACACACAACCATTGGAGGAGATGGACAGACATAAGACACAGCCATTGGAGGAGATGGACAGACACAAGACACACAGCCATTGGAGGAGATGGACAGACATAAGACACACAGCCATTGGAGGAGATGGTGAGGACAGACATGAGACACAAAGCCATTGGAGGAGATGGACAGACATAAGACACACAACCATTGGAGGAGATGGACAGACATAAGACACAGCCATTGGAGGAGATGGACAGACACAAGACACACAGCCATTGGAGGAGATGGACAGACATAAGACACACAGCCATTGGAGGAGATGGACAGGCATAAGAGACACAGCCATTGGAGGAGATGGACAGACATGAGACACACAGCCATTGGAGGAGATGGACAGACATGAGACACACAGCCATTGGGGGAGATGGTGAGGACAGACATGAGACACACAACCATTGGAGGAGATGGTGAGGACAGACATAAGACACACAGCCATTGGAGGAGATGGACAGACATAAGACACACAACCATTGGAGGAGATGGACAGACATAAGACACACAGCCATTGGAGGAGATGGACAGACATAAGACACACAACCATTGGAGGAGATGGTGAGGACAGACATGAGACACAAAGCCATTGGAGGAGATGGACAGACATAAGACACACAGCCATTGGAGGAGATGGACAGACATAAGACACACAGCCATTGGAGGAGATGGACAGACATAAGACACACAACCATTGGAGGAGATGGTGAGGACAGACATGAGACACAAAGCCATTGGAGGAGATGGACAGACATGAGACACAAAGCCATTGGAGGAGATGGACAGACATAAGACACACAACCATTGGAGGAGATGGACAGACATAAGACACAGCCATTGGAGGAGATGGACAGACACAAGACACACAGCCATTGGAGGAGATGGACAGACATAAGACACACAGCCATTGGAGGAGATGGACAGGCATAAGAGACACAGCCATTGGAGGAGATGGACAGACATGAGACACACAGCCATTGGAGGAGATGGACAGACATGAGACACACAGCCATTGGAGGAGATGGTGAGGACAGACATAAGAGACACAGCCATTGGAGGAGATGGACAGACATAAGACACACAACCATTGGAGGAGATGGACAGACATAAGACACACAGCCATTGGAGGAGATGGACAGACATAAGACACACAGCCATTGGAGGAGATGGACAGGCATAAGAGACACAGCCATTGGAGGAGATGGACAGACATAAGACACACAGCCATTGGATGAGATGGACAGGCATAAGAGACACAGCCATTGGAGGAGATGGACAGGCATGAGACACACAGCCATTGGAGGAGATGGACAGACATGAGACAAACAACCATTGGATGAGATGGACAGACATAAGACACACAGCCATTGGAGGAGATGGACAGACATAAGACACACAGCCATTGGAGGAGATGGACAGACATAAGACACACAGCCATTGGAGGAGATGGACAGACACAAGACACACAGCCATTGGAGGAGATGGACAGACATAAGACACACAGCCATTGGAGGAGATGGACAGACATAAGACACACAGCCATTGGAGGAGATGGACAGACATAAGACACACAACCATTGGAGGAGATGGTGAGGACAGACATGAGACACAAAGCCATTGGAGGAGATGGACAGACATAAGACACACAACCATTGGAGGAGATGGACAGACATAAGACACAGCCATTGGAGGAGATGGACAGACACAAGACACACAGCCATTGGAGGAGATGGACAGACATAAGACACACAGCCATTGGAGGAGATGGTGAGGACAGACATGAGACACAAAGCCATTGGAGGAGATGGACAGACATAAGACACACAGCCATTGGAGGAGATGGACAGACATAAGACACACAACCATTGGAGGAGATGGTGAGGACAGACATAAGACACACAACCATTGGAGGAGATGGACAGACATAAGACACAGCCATTGGAGGAGATGGACAGACATAAGACACACAGCCATTGGGGGAGATGGACAGACATAAGACACACAGCCATTGGAGGAGATGGTGAGGACAGACATAAGACACACAGCCATTGGAGGAGATGGACAGACATAAGACACACAGCCATTGGGGGAGATGGACAGACATAAGACACACAGCCATTGGAGGAGATGGTGAGGACAGACATAAGACACACAGCCATTGGAGGAGATGGACAGACATAAGACACACAACCATTGGAGGAGATGGTGAGGACAGACATGAGACACAAAGCCATTGGAGGAGATGGACAGACATAAGACACACAGCCATTGGAGGAGATGGTGAGGACAGACATAAGACACACAACCATTGGAGGAGATGGACAGACATAAGACACAGCCATTGGAGGAGATGGACAGACACAAGACACACAGCCATTGGAGGAGATGGACAGACATAAGACACACAGCCATTGGAGGAGATGGTGAGGACAGACATGAGACACAAAGCCATTGGAGGAGATGGACAGACATAAGACACACAGCCATTGGAGGAGATGGACAGACATAAGACACACAACCATTGGAGGAGATGGTGAGGACAGACATAAGACACACAACCATTGGAGGAGATGGACAGACATAAGACACAGCCATTGGAGGAGATGGACAGACATAAGACACACAGCCATTGGAGGAGATGGACAGACACAAGACACACAGCCATTGGAGGAGATGGACAGACATAAGACACACAACCATTGGAGGAGATGGACAGACACAAGACACACAACCATTGGAGGAGATGGACAGACATAAGACACACAGCCATTGGGGGAGATGGTGAGGACAGACATAAGACACACAGCCATTGGAGGAGATGGACAGACACAAGACACACAGCCATTGGAGGAGATGGTGAGGACAGACATAAGACACACATCCATTGGGGGAGATGGACAGACATAAGACACACAGCCATTGGAGGAGATGGTGAGGACAGACACAAGACACACAGCCATTGGAGGAGATGGACAGACATAAGACACACAGCCATTGGAGGAGATGGTGAGGACAGACATGAGACACACAGCCATTGGAGGAGATGGTGAGGACAGACATAAGACACACAGCCATTGGAGGAGATGGACAGACATAAGACACACAGCCATTGGAGGAGATGGTGAGGACAGACATAAGACACACAGCCATTGGAGGAGATGGACAGACATAAGACACACAGCCATTGGGGGAGATGGACAGACATAAGACACACAGCCATTGGAGGAGATGGTGAGGACAGACATAAGACACACAGCCATTGGATGAGATGGACAGACATAAGACACACAGCCATTGGGGGAGATGGTGAGGACAGACATAAGACACACAACCATTGGAGGAGATGGACAGACATAAGACACACAGCCATTGGAGGAGATGGACAGACATAAGACACACAGCCATTGGAGGAGATGGACAGACATAAGACACACAGCCATTGGAGGAGATGGACAGACATAAGAGACACAGCCATTGGAGGAGATGGACAGACATAAGAGACACAGCCATTGGAGGAGATGGTGAGGACAGACATAAGACACACAGCCATTGGAGGAGATGGTGAGGACAGACACAAGACACACAGCCATTGGGGGAGATGGTGAGGACAGACATAAGACACACAACCATTGGAGGAGATGGTGAGGACAGACATAAGACACACAACCATTGGAGGAGATGGACAGACATAAGACACAGCCATTGGAGGAGATGGACAGACATAAGACACACAGCCATTGGAGGAGATGGACAGACATAAGACACACAGCCATTGGGGGAGATGGTGAGGACAGACATAAGACACACAGCCATTGGAGGAGATGGACAGACATAAGACACACAACCATTGGAGGAGATGGTGAGGACAGACATAAGACACACAGCCATTGGAGGAGATGGTGAGGACAGACATAAGACACACAGCCATTGGAGGAGATGGACAGACATAAGACACACAGCCATTGGAGGAGATGGACAGACATAAGACACACAGCCATTGGAGGAGATGGACAGACATAAGACACACAGCCATTGGAGGAGATGGTGAGGACAGACATAAGACACACAGCCATTGGAGGAGATGGTGAGGACAGACATAAGACACACAGCCATTGGGGGAGATGGACAGACATAAGACACACAACCATTGGAGGAGATGGTGAGGACAGACATGAGACACACAGCCATTGGAGGAGATGGACAGACATAAGACACACAGCCATTGGAGGAGATGGATAGACATAAGACACACAGCCATTGGGGGAGATGGTGAGGACAGACATAAGAGACACAGCCATTGGAGGAGATGGTGAGGACAGACATAAGACACACAGCCATTGGAGGAGATGGTGAGGACAGACATAAGACACACAGCCATTGGAGGAGATGGTGAGGACAGACATAAGACACACAGCCATTGGAGGAGATGGTGAGGACAGACATAAGACACACAGCCATTGGAGGAGATGGTGAGGACAGACATAAGACACACAACCATTGGAGGAGATGGACAGACATAAGAGACACAGCCATTGGAGGAGATGGACAGACATAAGACACACAACCATTGGAGGAGATGGACAGACATAAGACACACAGCCATTGGAGGAGATGGTGAGGACAGACATAAGACACACAACCATTGGAGGAGATGGACAGACATAAGACACACAGCCATTGGATGAGATGGACAGACATAAGAGACACAGCCATTGGGGGAGATGGACAGACACAAGACACACAACCATTGGAGGAGATGGTGAGGACAGACATAAGACACACAACCATTGGAGGACATGGTGAGGACAGACATAAGACACACAACCATTGGAGGAGATGGACAGACATAAGACACACAGCCATTGGGGGAGATGGACAACCTCTCTGGTGACTACTGACCTCCTGTAGGGTGGCGCCACACAGCTCTATGGCGATATACTGGAACTGGCGGTCTTTCTCTGTACAGAAGTAACGGACGACGTTGGGATTCTCATCAGATTCTCTCAGCAGTTGAACTTCTCGATCCGCAAAACTGAAACACTCGGGCAGGATCCTCTTCACCGCCACATCTCTGTTATCAAAGTGCCCCCTACAGGAGAAGAGAGGTACAATATGAGCGGGTGGGGTGGGGGAGTGAAGGGAATGTACCACTGGGTGGGGGAATCACCGACACACAATGGGAGAGTTGAGTGAAATGGTGACCTGTAGACGATGGTCCCCTCTGCTCCATGACCAAGGACCTCTCGGGGGTTGAAGGAGATCTTGCCCACCATCACATCATCATCTGCACAAGAAGACAGTACAATGTATAAGCAGCCAGGACGTTGGGTATGACGGATAATACCAGAGCCGGTCCACTCAATGACTCTGGTGTGACCATCAGACACACAAAGAAGAGCTCTGTTACCTCCGTCCTCCTGCTCCATGGAGGTGACACTGCCGACCTCGGACACGGACAGATTGGAGTGCAGCGAGTGGTTGGAGGCCTTCGGGGACATGTTGGGGGTGCTATTCGCTGAGCTCTCACACCGCATGCCAGTCATATCCAGATAGTCTCCATCGGTCGTCACCTCGGCGGGCTGGAAAGGGGCGTGCTGAACCTGAAGAAGTTGGATCTTCTCCTCCAGCTGCTTCTGAAACTCCTGGTGCTGCAACTGCTGCTGCTGCTGGACGGTCTGAGGGGCACAGACACATGAATGACTGGGGCGTACCATGGAATGGGGGGGGGGGGGGGAACGTCTCACTTACCTTAGGATATGTGATGACAAAGGCTACCCATCCCGCCAGGAGGAAAGTGCTGAGGATGATGGTGGCCAGGTCCTTCAGCATCGAGTCCACCGGAGCCTCTGGCTTGGGCAGGAATGGCTTCGATATGTCAGAGATTTCCTGAGCGTAGGGCGGGGGCAGCTGTTCTGGGGGGTCCTCCACCATCCCCAACACCTCCTGCCAAATGACACAACACAGGAAGAGAGGGTGAGGGGAACCATTTCTATGAAACACGGGAGGGGACCCATCACAGGGAGGCTCCAGAACAATGCTGGGGGTGGTGGTCTCCGGTACTCACCAGGAGCTTCAGCTGTGACAGGTCCTCTTCATTTACAAGTCATCTAATATTGCAGCCATGATACAGATGGCAGGAAAGTATGTGAACCCTTCCGAATGTCCTCATTGTGGTCTCACCCAAATCCAACAATAAAAGTGTCGCCTGCCTGCGGAGGAGGAATCCCTACCTCTGAACACCGAGTCCCACCACCAGATCGCTCTTCAATTTCCGTACATTCATTGCTAAAAACGTGAAGTCTCAACATTCCCCCCCCCCCCCAACCTTGGAGGTCTCCATATCCCCCTGGAAATCTCCACCCCCCCCCCCCTGGAAGTCGCCAACCCCCCCCCCCCCCCCCCGGAAGTCTCCACATCCCCCCCAACCTTGGAGGTCTCCATATCCCCCTGGAAATCTCCACCCCCCAACCCTAGAAGTCTTCATATCCCCCCCCCCGACCCTGGAAGTCTCCACATCTCCCTCAACCCTGGAAGTCTCAACCTCCCCCCCCCCCCCCCCCCAACCTTGGAGGTCTCCATATCCCCCTGGAAATCTCCACCCCCCCCCCCCCCCAAACCCTAGAAGTCTTCACCCCCCCCACCCCGGAAGTCTCCATATCTTCCTCCAACCCTGGAAGTCTCCACCCCCCCCCGGGTTCTCCTACTTCCTCTGAATGAAGAGAGGTTCTAGTGATGTTCTCCATGAACGTGGTGTGACTTGGAGGGAGAACAGACCTCAGCCAGGAGACCTGTACATGTATACAGACATTGGAACCCCCCCCCCCCCTGTATACACCTCCCCCCCTCCTCACCTCATTGAAGCGTGCTTTGTCCCGGGCGGTCTCTATGACGTTCTCCCCTCCCCGGGGGAGGGTGGATGGGAAGGTGTCCAGGATTTTGGTCGGGGCAGACAGTGGGATTTCATGATGTCCTGCAGAGATATAATTGGAGGGGATGAGATCAGAGTGACGTGTGTGTGTGTGTGTGTGTGTGTAGGGGGGGTGGGGGGGGGGTGTACGTTGGGTACTCGGGTATGAAGAGTCTTCTTTAACCACTTAAGCCCCGGACCATTATACAGGTTAAGGACCTTGCCCCTTTTTGCAAATTCGGCACTGCGTCGCTTTAACTGACAATTGTGCGACGTGGCTCCTAAACAAAATTGGCGTCCTTTTTTCCCCACAAATAGAGATTTCTTTTGGTGGTATTTGATCGCCTCTGCGCTTTTTATTTTTTGCGCTATAAACAAAAATAGAGCGAAAATTTTGAAGAAAATACAATATTTTTTCCTTTTTTCTATAATAAATATCCCCCAAAAATATATATAAAAATTTGTTTTCCTCAGTTTAGGCCGATACGTATTCTTCTACCTATTTTTGGTAAAAAAAAAAAAAAATTTATAGTGTTTACATAATAGGGGATAGTTTTATTGCATTTTTATTTTTTATTTTTTTTTACTATTAACGGCGGCGATCAGCGACTTTTTTTCGTGACTGCGTCATTATGGCGGACACTTCGGACAATTTTGAGAAATTTTTGGGACCATTGCCATTTTCACAGCAAAAAATGCATCTAAATTGCACTGATTACTGTGAAAATGACAGTTGCAGTTTGGGAGATAACCACAAGGGGCGCTGTAGGAGTTAGGGTTCACCTAGTGGTGTGGCTGTAGGAGTGACGTCATCGATTGAGTCTTCCCTATAAAGGGGATCACTCGATCGATGCGCCGCCAACAGTGAAGGACGGGGAAGCCGTGTTTACATACGGCTCTCCCCGTTCTTCAGCTCCGGGGAGCGATCGCGGGTCTCCAGCGGTGATCGGGTCCCAGAGCTTCGGACCGGGTCGCGGGAGCGCGACCTACGGCTGGGTACATGTACAAGACGTACCTGTACGTGGATGTGCCCAGGCGTGCCATTCTGCCGACGTATAGGTGCAGGAGGCGGTCCTTAAAGCGGATGTGCCACAAAAAAAAAATATTAAAAGCTGACAGATACAAATCCTGCAGCCGCTGACTTTAATATTAGGACACTTACCTGTCCTGGAGTCCAGCGCCGTCCGCAGCAGAGGAGGAGCGATCGCTCGTCACTCTGCCGCCCCCCCCCCCATCCTCGGTGAG
This sequence comes from Rana temporaria, assembly GCF_905171775.1. NCBI lineage: Eukaryota > Metazoa > Chordata > Amphibia > Anura > Ranidae > Rana > Rana temporaria. The sequence continues at coordinate 320,715 of NC_053500.1, read as the reverse complement.
GGAACCAGGAAGTGAAGCGCTCCGGCTTCACTGCCCGGTTCCCTACAGCACATGCGCGAGATGCGCTGCGCCGCTGATTGGCTCCCGCTGTGCTCTGGGAGCCGAGTGTTCGCAGAGCACAACGCATGGGGGAGGGCGGGAGGTGACGTTCTGCCCGTAGTTTACCTGAAACTGTGTGGCCGGAAGTGGGTGCAAATAGCCGTCTTTAGACAGGTATCTGCACCCCCCTCCCCCCATTTGACACCAGAGGGGGGAGGGTTCCGATCAGCGCGAGTTCCACTTTAGGGTGGAGCTCCGCTTTAAGAAACACATGATAGTAATGGCCAGTGCACTTTACCTATGGCAGCCAATCAGATAAGTGGAATATGAACTCTCACCACACACCTGTGAAGCCTTCTTCTTTGATTGGGGGTTCTCTATGGTTCCTAAGAGCACCCCCAGAACAGTCTGGGCCCCGACACTGCCGGTCACACATTATAAGGAGGGGAAGCTACTAGTAGTACTAGATGTGCCCAGCAGGGGGCAGAGTTCATACCTATTAACAGCCAATGGTTCCTCCAGTAACTCAGCTTGTCTTTCCCTTTCCCCCCAGGGAGAGTCTTCAGATCGGTGCTGGGGGTGAACTCACACTCTCCGTTCTCCTCTATGGTCACCCCATCTCTGGTGGGTCCATCCAGCAGGGGGATGGCTCTTCCTCTGGGCTACAGACAAGACATACAGTCATCCCTACGGCTGGGAGAGCTCTGATTGGTTACTTTGTAAAGTCACACAGAGGAACACTTACCACCACGGTGACCCCTTCATGCACCAGGGAGGACGAGGCGTAGAGGCTGCTGGAATACTTGCCCACATACAGAGTCGGCCTGGAGACAAAACAAGAGACATGTGACCAGTGAGGCTCCGCCCCTTCCTGCGCCCCCCTCCTATCCTGGAACGGGAAGGTTGTCACTCACATCAGTTGACTTTTGGTCTCGGTTTCTTTGGGGAAGGGATACTTCCACTTGGTGATACGGCCCACCTCCCCGGACATGAAGGTGAGATAGCGCAGCGTCTCCACCCCCACGTTGGTGTGTAGAACCTTCCGGAGACCTTCCCTCTGCCAGATGTAGAGCGCCACCACCGGAGAGGCGTAATTCTGGATCCACAGGACGTCCCCCAAATCACTGTCCACCGTCACCACCAGACCGTCCCCATTGGATACAAAGTGCGACATTTCTACAAGAGAGACCCAAATCACAACCCCCTCTATGAAGAGCCCCTCCCCCAAAACCACACAGCTTCAACCGGAGCTTACTGTAATCCGTGCCCTCGTCAGGCAGGGGGGCGGCGTAGTCATAGTAGGTGGCGTTCCAGCGCAGTTCCTTATTCTTCGTGTCATACATGGTGATTGTATACTCTGCAATACAAAACAGCATTCCTCATACCGGGACACAGCCAATCAGCTGCCTCCATACCGGGACACAGCCAATCAGCTGCCTCCATACCGGGACACCCTTCCCCCCCCCCCACAGCCAATCAGCTGCCTCTATACCAGGACACCGGCGCCCCTCCCCCCACACACAGCCAATCAGCTGCCTCCATACCGGGACACCCCCCCCCCCCCACACAGCCAGACACCCCCCCCCCCACACAGCCAATCAGCTGCCTCCATACCGGGACACCCCCCCACACAGCCAATCAGCTGCCTCTATACCGGGACACCGGCGCCCCTCCCCCCACACACAGCCAATCAGCTGCCTCCATACCGGGACACCCCCCCCCACACAGCCAGACACCCCCCCCCCCCACACAGCCAATCAGCTGCCTCCATACCGGGACACCCCCCCACACAGCCAATCAGCTGCCTCCATACCGGGACAACCGCCGCCCCTACCCCCCACACAGCCAATCAGCTGCCTCCATACTGGGACACCCCCCTCCCCCCACACAGCCAATCAGCTGCCTCCATACCGGGACACCCCCCCCCACACAGCCAATCAGCTGCCTCCATACTGGGACACCCCCCCCCCCTCCCCCCACAGCCAATCAGCTGCCTCCATACCGGGACACCCCCCCCACACAGCCAATCAGCTGCCTCCATACCGGGACACCCCCCCACACAGCCAATCAGCTGCCTCCATACCGGGACAACCGCCGCCCCTACCCCCCACACAGCCAATCAGCTGCCTCCATACCGGGACACCGCCAATCAGCTGCCTCCATACTGGGACACCCCCCTCCCCCCACACAGCCAATCAGCTGCCTCCATACCGGGACACCCCCCTCCCCCCCCACACAGCCAATTAGCTGCCTCCATACCGGGACACCCCCCCCCCCACACAGCCAGACACCCCCCCTAAACCTCACACAGCCAATCAGCTGCCTCCATACCTGGAGTGCGATTGGCTGCATTGAGGTACCTACAGGTGGTCTGCCATTTTTTTTTTTAGATCAAAGCTACAAGTCAGGAGGTGGGAGGTCACTGCGGGGGAGGGGAATCCCAATGTCCACATCCTGGGGGGGGGGGTGACCAAACTATGGAGTCATGACATCATCCACTGACGGTGACATCACAGATGGAGATAGATGGACTCACCTGTCCTGCCCAGGTACAGCAGTGTGGTGGACGGACAGACACTCTCTGCGAAGGACGAGGTCAGAGTCTGCCGCTTCTCCCCCGTCACCAGATCAACAACGTACCAAACGTCCTGCTTCTTCCCTGCATGGAGGACAACCACACCCACTTCATGACATCACACAGGAGACCCACCAATGTCTGCATCCAATCACACATCCCATGTCCACACCCACTTCATGACATCACCCAGGAGACCCACCCACCAATGTCTGCATCCAATCACTGATCACACATCCCATGTCCACACCCACTTCATGACATCACACAGGAGACCCACCCACCAATGTCTGCATCCAATCACACATCCCATGTCCACACCCACTTCATGACATCACACAGGAGACCCACCCACCAATGTCTGCATCCAATCACACATCCCATGTCCACACCCACTTCATGACATCACACAGGAGACCCACCAATGTCTGCATCCAATCACACATCCACACCCACTTCATGACATCACCCAGGAGACCCACCCACCAATGTCTGCATCCAATCACACATCCCATGTCCACACCCACTTCATGACATCACCCAGGAGACCCACCCACCAATGTCTGCATCCAATCACATGTCCCATGTCCACACCCACTTCATGACATCACCCAGGAGACCCACCCACCAATGTCTGCATCCAATCACACATCCCATGTCCACACCCACTTCATGACATCACCCAGGAGACCCACCCACCAATGTCTGCATCCAATCACACATCCCATGTCCACACCCACTTCATGACATCACCCAGGAGACCCACCAATGTCTGCATCCAATCACACATCCCATGTCCACACCCACTTCATGACATCACCCAGGAGACCCACCAATGTCTGCATCCAATCACACATCCCATGTCCACACCCACTTCATGACATCACCCAGGAGACCCACCAATGTCTGCATCCAATCACACATCCCATGTCCACACCCACTTCATGACATCACACAGGAGAGCCTCCCACCAATGTCTGCATCCAATCACACATCCCATGTCCACACCCACTTCATGACATCACACAGGAGAGCCTCCCACCAATGTCTGCATCCAATCACACATCCCATGTCCACACCCACTTCATGACATCACCCAGGAGACCCACCAATGTCTGCATCCAATCACACATCCCATGTCCACACCCACTTCATGACATCACCCAGGAGGCCCACCCACCAATGTCTGCATCCAATCACATGTCCCATGTCTACACCCACTTCATGACATCACACAGGAGACCCACCAATGTCTGCATCCAATCACACATCCCATGTCCACACCCACTTCATGACATCACACAGGAGACCCACCCACCAATGTCTGCATCCAATCACTTATCACACATCCCATGTCCACACCCACTTCATGACATCACACAGGAGACCCACCAATGTCTGCATCCAATCACACATCCCATGTCCACACCCACTTCATGACATCACACAGGAGACCCACCAATGTCTGCATCCAATCACACATCCCATGTCCACACCCACTTCATGACATCACACAGGAGACACACCCACCAATGTCTGCATCCAATCACTGATCCCATGTCCACACCCACTTCATGACATCACACAGGAGACCCACCCACCAATGTCTGCATCCAATCACACATCCCATGTCCACACCCACTTCATGACATCACACAGGAGACCCTCCCACCAATGTCTACATCCAATATATGGGGCCGTCCAATCACTGATCACACATATGTGATGACCTCATCCCCATCTGCACCAATCACATTCCTACCTGGTGATGGCCGTGATCTCATTCACATGCTGCATACAATCTGCCCCCATCCTCTCCATATTACAGGAGGACCTCCCACACTGACCGACCGCCCCCCCCCCCACCCCCCCATATACAGTATTCCATCCTCACCATACTGTGTTTCCCCGAAAATAAGACCGGGTCTTATATTAATTCTGGCTAAAAAAAACACACTAGGGCTTATTTTCAGGGGATGTCTTATTTATTTATGGTATGTACAAAAACGTTTCTCCCCCTGTCAGCTCTGGAGTCAGCATTGTGAAATTCTGTAATCCCAAAAATAATTCTTTGTTTAAAGACCTTATAAAATGATGTAATCCGTTCTGTAAAAAGATACAATGTGCAGTGTGTCTCCTTGTGTAACATTATTGTGGAAAATACCTTATTACAGTGTCGCTTGCCGCTCACGTGACCCGCTGGAGCTCTTCTTCCCTACTCCAAATACTGCAGAGGGAGGGGCCAAGATCCCCAATGACGTCAGCCCCACTCTGAGTACTGCAGTGGGGAGGGGCTTAATAAAGTTTTATTGAAAAAAAAAAACAGCTGACATCAGCCAGGAGGAGAGGAGAAGAGCTCCGGCGGGTCACGTGAGCGCCCAGCAGTGCTGTAAATAAGGTATTTTTCACAATAAAGTTACAAAAGGGAGACACACTGCACATTAAATCATCTTTTTACAGAACGGATTACATGTTTTTACAAGGACTTTAACTAGGGCTTATTTTTGGGGTAGGGCTTATATTGCAGCCATCCCAGAAACTCACGCTAGGTCTTATTTTCGGGGTAGGGCTTATTTTCGGAGAAACAGGGTATTATAGAGGGGGCGGTCACAGGAGGACCTCCCACACTGACCGACCGCCCGCCCCCCCTCACTCACCCATATACAGGACTCCATCCGAGCTGCGACATGGAGAGGCCTGGACCAGCTCTGGGATAGTGAAGGGAAGCTTCTGCAAATATACAAAAGGGACAAGATGTGACCCCTCCCAGTGTGACAGCCCCTCCCCTCCCAGTGTGACCGCCCCTCCCATTACCATGACACCCCCTCCCAGTGTGACAGCCCCTCCCATTACCATGACACCCCCTCCCCTCCCAGTGTGACAGTCCCTCCCATTACCATGACACCCCCTAACCTCCCAGTGTGAAAGCCCCTCCCATTACCATGACACCCCCTCCCCTCCCAGTGTGACAGCCCCTCCCATTACCATGACACCCCCTCCCCTCCCAGTGTGAAAGCCCCTCCCATTACCATGACACCCCCTCCCAGTGTGACAGCCCCTCCCATTACCATGAAACCCCCTCCACTCCCAGTGTGAAAGCCCCTCCCATTACCATGACCCCCCCCCCCAGTGTGACAGCCCCTCCCATTACGACACCCCCTCCCAGTGTGAAAGCCCCTCCCATTACCATGACACCCCTCCCCTCCCAGTGTGACAGCCCCTCCCATTACCATGACACCCCCTCCCCTCCCAGTGTGAAAGCCCCTCCCATTACCATGACACCCCCTCCCCTCCCAGTGTGACAGCCCCTCCCATTACCATGACACCCCCTCCCAGTGTGACAGCCCCTCCCATTACCATGAAACCCCCTCCCCTCCTGGTGGGACAGCCCCTCCCATTACCATGACACCCCCTCCCCTCCCAGTGTGACAGCTCCTCCCATTACCCTAACACCGGCCCACCCCCTCCCCTCCCAGTGTGACAGCCCCTCCCATTACCATGACACCCCCTCCCAGTGCGACAGCTCCTCCCATTACCCCCCTCCCCTTCCAGTGTGACAGCTCCTCCCATTACCCTGACACCGGCCCACCCCCTCCCCTCCCAGTGTGACACCCCCTCCCATTACCATGACAGCTCCTCCCTTTACCCTGACACCAGCCCACCCCCTCCCCTCCCAGTGTAACAGCTCTTCCCATTACCCTGACACCCCCCCCCCCTCATGTGACAGCCCCTCCCATGACACCCGCTCCCCTCCCAGTGTGACAGCCCCTCCCATTACCCTGCCACTGGCCCACCCCCTCCCCCCATGTGACAGCCCCTCCCCTTACCCTGATCACCACCTCTACATTATGTAACCCCCCCCCTCCCGCAGAAACTTACCGTCAGCCCCTCGCTGTGCTTACTGCCCAGGGTGTAGAGACTTCCATCATTGGGATCAGGAAGGAAGGCCGGCCTGGAGAGGAGAGAGACGTCAGACATGACGCTACACGGGGGAGGGGCACACAGAGACGTCAGACATGACGCTACACGGGGGAGGGGCACACAGAGACCAGACATGACGCTACACGGGGGAGGGGCACACACAGAGACCAGACATGACGCTACACGGGGGAGGGGCACACAGAGATCAGACATGACGCTACACGGGGGAGGGGCACACAGAGATCAGACATGACGCTACACGGGGGAGGGGCCCACAGAGACCAGACATGACGCTACACGGGGGAGGGGCACACAGAGACCAGACATGACGCTACACGGGGGAGGGGCACACAGAGATCAGACATGACGCTACACGGGGGAGGGGCAACACAGAGACCAGACATGACGCTACACGGGGGAGGGGCACACAGAGACCAGACATGACGCTACACGGGGGAGGGGCACACAGAGATCAGACATGACGCTACACGGGGGAGGGGCAACACAGAGACCAGACATGACGCTACACGGGGGAGGGGCACACAGAGACCAGACATGACGCTACACGGGGGAGGGGCAACACAGAGACCAGACATGACGCTACACGGGGGAGGGGCAACACAGAGACCAGACATGACGCTACACGGGGGAGGGGCAACACAGAGACCAGACATGACGCTACACGGGGGAGGGGCACACAGAGACCAGACATGACGCTACACGGGGGAGGGGCACACAGAGATCAGACATGACGCTACTCGGGGGAGGGGCACACAGAGATCAGACATGACGCTACACGGGGGAGGGGCACACAGAGATCAGACATGACGCTACACGGGGGAGGGGCAACACAGAGATCAGACATGACGCTACACGGGGGAGGGGCACACAGAGATCAGACATGACGCTACACGGGGGAGGGGCACACAGAGACCAGACATGACGCTACACGGGGGAGGGGCACACAGAGATCAGACATGACGCTACACGGGGGAGGGGCACAGAGACCAGACATGACGCTACACGGGGGAGGGGCACACAGAGATCAGACATGACGCTACACGGGGGAGGGGCACAGAGACCAGACATGACGCTACACGGGGGAGGGGCACACAGAGATCAGACATGACGCTACACAGGGGAGGGGCACAGAGAGACCAGACATGACGCTACACGGGGGAGGGGCCCACAGAGATCAGACATGACGCTACACGGGGGAGGGGCACACAGAGATCAGACATGACGCTACACGGGGGAGGGGCACACAGAGACCAGACATGACGCTACACGGGGGAGGGGCACACAGAGATCAGACATGACGCTACACGGGGGAGGGGCACAGAGACCAGACATGACGCTACACGGGGGAGGGGCACACAGAGACCAGACATGACGCTACACGGGGGAGGGGCAACACAGAGATCAGACATGATGCTACACGGGGGAGGGGCACACAGAGATCAGACATGACGCTACACGGGGGAGGGGCCCACAGAGACCAGACATGACGCTACACGGGGGAGGGGCACACAGAGATCAGACATGACGCTACACGGGGGAGGGGCCACAGAGACCAGACATGACGCTACACGGGGGAGGGGCAACAGAGATCAGACATGACGCTACACGGGGGAGGGGCACACAGAGACCAGACATGACGCTACACGGGGGAGGGGCAACACAGAGACCAGACATGACGCTACACGGGGGAGGGGCACACAGAGATCAGACATGACGCTACACGGGGGAGGGGCAACACAGAGACCAGACATGACGCTACACGGGGGAGGGGCAACACAGAGACCAGACATGACGCTACACGGGGGAGGGGCACACAGAGATCAGACATGACGCTACACGGGGGAGGGGCACAGAGACCAGACATGACGCTACACGGGGGAGGGGCCCACAGAGATCAGACATGACGCTACACGGGGGAGGGGCAACACAGAGACCAGACATGACGCTACACGGGGGAGGGGCACACAGAGACCAGACATGACGCTACACGGGGGAGGGGCAACACAGAGACCAGACATGACGCTACACGGGGGAGGGGCCCACAGAGACCAGACATGACGCTACACGGGGGAGGGGCACACAGAGATCAGACATGACGCTACACGGGGGAGGGGCAACACAGAGACCAGACATGACGCTACACGGGGGAGGGGCACACAGAGACCAGACATGACGCTACACGGGGGAGGGGCACACAGAGATCAGACATGACGCTACACGGGGGAGGGGCAACACAGAGACCAGACATGACGCTACACGGGGGAGGGGCACACAGAGATCAGACATGACGCTACACGGGGGAGGGGCACAGAGACCAGACATGACGCTACACGGGGGAGGGGCACACAGAGATCAGACATGACGCTACACGGGGGAGGGGCACACAGAGACCAGACATGACGCTACACGGGGGAGGGGCACACAGAGACCAGACATGACGCTACACGGGGGAGGGGCACAGAGACCAGACATGACGCTACACGGGGGAGGGGCCCACAGAGACCAGACATGACGCTACACGGGGGAGGGGCACAGAGACCAGACATGACGCTACACGGGGGAGGGGCAACACAGAGACCAGACATGACGCTACACGGGGGAGGGGCAACACAGAGATCAGACATGACGCTACACGGGGGAGGGGCACAGAGATCAGACATGACGCTACACGGGGGAGGGGCACACAGAGACCAGACATGACGCTACACGGGGGAGGGGCACACAGAGACCAGACATGACGCTACACGGGAGAGGGGCACACAGAGACCAGACATGACGCTACACAGGGGAGGGGCACACAGAGACCAGACATGACGCTACACGGGGGAGGGGCACACAGAGACCAGACATGACGCTACACGGGGGAGGGGCACACAGAGACCAGACATGACGCTACACGGGGGAGGGGCCCACAGAGACCAGACATGACGCTACACGGGGGAGGGGCCCACAGAGATCAGACATGACGCTACACGGGGGAGGGGCACACAGAGATCAGACATGACGCTACACGGGGGAGGGGCCCACAGAGATCAGACATGACGCTACACGGGGGAGGGGCACACAGAGATCAGACATGACGCTACACGGGGGAGGGGCACACAGAGACCAGACATGACGCTACACGGGGGAGGGGCACACAGAGACCAGACATGACGCTACACGGGGGAGGGGCACAGAGACCAGACATGACGCTACACGGGGGAGGGGCACACAGAGACCAGACATGACGCTACACGGGGGAGGGGCACACAGAGACCAGACATGACGCTACACGGGGGAGGGGCCCACAGAGACCAGACATGACGCTACACGGGGGAGGGGCACACAGAGATCAGACATGACGCTACACGGGGGAGGGGCACACAGAGACCAGACATGACGCTACACGGGGGAGGGGCACACAGAGACCAGACATGACGCTACACGGGGGAGGGGCACACAGAGACCAGACATGACGCTACACGGGGGAGGGGCACACAGAGACCAGACATGACGCTACACGGGGGAGGGGCACACAGAGATCAGACATGACGCTACACGGGGGAGGGGCACACAGAGATCAGACATGACGCTACACGGGGGAGGGGCACACAGAGATCAGACATGACGCTACACGGGGGAGGGGCACACAGAGACCAGACATGACGCTACACGGGGGAGGGGCACACAGAGATCAGACATGACGCTACACGGGGGAGGGGCACACAGAGACCAGACATGACGCTACACGGGGGAGGGGCACACAGAGACCAGACATGACGCTACACGGGGGAGGGGCACACAGAGATCAGACATGACGCTACACGGGGGAGGGGCACAGAGACCAGACATGACGCTACACGGGGGAGGGGCACACAGAGATCAGACATGACGCTACACGGGGGAGGGGCACAGAGACCAGACATGACGCTACACGGGGGAGGGGCACACAGAGACCAGACATGACGCTACACGGGGGAGGGGCACACAGAGATCAGACATGACGCTACACGGGGGAGGGGCAACACAGAGACCAGACATGACGCTACACGGGGGAGGGGCACACAGAGACCAGACATGACGCTACACGGGGGAGGGGCACACAGAGATCAGACATGACGCTACACGGGGGAGGGGCACAGAGAGACCAGACATGACGCTACACGGGGGAGGGGCACACAGAGATCAGACATGACGCTACACGGGGGAGGGGCACAGAGAGACCAGACATGACGCTACACGGGGGAGGGGCACACAGAGACCAGACATGACGCTACACGGGGGAGGGGCACACAGAGACCAGACATGACGCTACACGGGGGAGGGGCACACAGAGACCAGACATGACGCTACACGGGGGAGGGGCCCACAGAGATCAGACATGACGCTACACGGGGGAGGGGCACACAGAGATCAGACATGACGCTACACGGGGGAGGGGCACACAGAGATCAGACATGACGCTACACGGGGGAGGGGCACACAGAGATCAGACATGACGCTACACGGGGGAGGGGCACACAGAGACCAGACATGACGCTACACGGGGGAGGGGCACAGAGACCAGACATGACGCTACACGGGGGAGGGGCACACAGAGATCAGACATGACGCTACACGGGGGAGGGGCACACAGAGACCAGACATGACGCTACACGGGGGAGGGGCACAGAGACCAGACATGACGCTACACGGGGGAGGGGCACACAGAGACCAGACATGACGCTACACGGGGGAGGGGCACACAGAGATCAGACATGACGCTACACGGGGGAGGGGCACAGAGACCAGACATGACGCTACACGGGGGAGGGGCCCACAGAGACCAGACATGACGCTACACGGGGGAGGGGCAACACAGAGACCAGACATGACGCTACACGGGGGAGGGGCACACAGAGACCAGACATGACGCTACACGGGGGAGGGGCAACACAGAGACCAGACATGACGCTACACGGGGGAGGGGCACACAGAGACCAGACATGACGCTACACGGGGGAGGGGCACAGAGAGACCAGACATGACGCTACACGGGGGAGGGGCACACAGAGATCAGACATGACGCTACACGGGGGAGGGGCACAGAGACCAGACATGACGCTACACGGGGGAGGGGCACACAGAGACCAGACATGACGCTACACGGGGGAGGGGCAACACAGAGACCAGACATGACGCTACACGGGGGAGGGGCACACAGAGACCAGACATGACGCTACACGGGGGAGGGGCACACAGAGACCAGACATGACGCTACACGGGGGAGGGGCACACAGAGACCAGACATGACGCTACACGGGGGAGGGGCACACAGAGATCAGACATGACGCTACACGGGGGAGGGGCAACACAGAGACCAGACATGACGCTACACGGGGGAGGGGCACACAGAGATCAGACATGACGCTACACGGGGGAGGGGCACACAGAGATCAGACATGACGCTACACGGGGGAGGGGCACACAGAGACCAGACATGACGCTACACGGGGGAGGGGCACACAGAGATCAGACATGACGCTACACGGGGGAGGGGCACAGAGACCAGACATGACGCTACACGGGGGAGGGGCCCACAGAGACCAGACATGACGCTACACGGGGGAGGGGCACACAGAGACCAGACATGACGCTACACGGGGGAGGGGCACAGAGATCAGACATGACGCTACACGGGGGAGGGGCACACAGAGATCAGACATGACGCTACACGGGGGAGGGGCACACAGAGACCAGACATGACGCTACACGGGGGAGGGGCACACAGAGATCAGACATGACGCTACACGGGGGAGGGGCACAGAGACCAGACATGACGCTACACGGGGGAGGGGCCCACAGAGACCAGACATGACGCTACACGGGGGAGGGGCACACAGAGACCAGACATGACGCTACACGGGGGAGGGGCACAGAGATCAGACATGACGCTACACGGGGGAGGGGCACACAGAGACCAGACATGACGCTACACGGGGGAGGGGCACACAGAGACCAGACATGACGCTACACGGGGGAGGGGCACAGAGAGACCAGACATGACGCTACACGGGGGAGGGGCACACAGAGACCAGACATGACGCTACACGGGGGAGGGGCCCACAGAGACCAGACATGACGCTACACGGGGGAGGGGCACACAGAGATCAGACATGACGCTACACGGGGGAGGGGCACAGAGAGACCAGACATGACGCTACACGGGGGAGGGGCACACAGAGACCAGACATGACGCTACACGGGGGAGGGGCAACACAGAGACCAGACATGACGCTACACGGGAGAGGGGCACACAGAGACCAGACATGACGCTACACGGGGGAGGGGCACACAGAGATCAGACATGACGCTACACGGGGGAGGTGCACACAGAGACCAGACATGACGCTACACGGGGGAGGGGCACACAGAGACCAGACATGACGCTACACGGGGGAGGGGCACACAGAGACCAGACATGACGCTACACGGGGGAGGGGCACACAGAGATCAGACATGACGCTACACGGGGGAGGGGCACACAGAGATCAGACATGACGCTACACGGGGGAGGGGCACACAGAGATCAGACATGACGCTACACGGGGGAGGGGCACACAGAGATCAGACATGACGCTACACGGGGGAGGGGCACACAGAGACCAGACATGACGCTACACGGGGGAGGGGCACAGAGACCAGACATGACGCTACACGGGGGAGGGGCACACAGAGACCAGACATGACGCTACACGGGGGAGGGGCACACAGAGACCAGACATGACGCTACACGGGGGAGGGGCAACACAGAGATCAGACATGACGCTACACGGGGGAGGGGCACAGAGATCAGACATGACGCTACACGGGGGAGGGGCACACAGAGACCAGACATGACGCTACACGGGGGAGGGGCACAGAGATCAGACATGACGCTACACGGGGGAGGGGCAACACAGAGACCAGACATGACGCTACACGGGGGAGGGGCAACACAGAGACCAGACATGACGCTACACGGGGGAGGGGCAACACAGAGATCAGACATGACGCTACACGGGGGAGGGGCCCACAGAGACCAGACATGACGCTACACGGGGGAGGGGCACACAGAGACCAGACATGACGCTACACGGGGGAGGGGCACAGAGACCAGACATGACGCTACACGGGGGAGGGGCACACAGAGATCAGACATGACGCTACACGGGGGAGGGGCACACAGAGATCAGACATGACGCTACACGGGGGAGGGGCACACAGAGATCAGACATGACGCTACACGGGGGAGGGGCACACAGAGATCAGACATGACGCTACACGGGGGAGGGGCAACACAGAGACCAGACATGACGCTACACGGGGGAGGGGCACACAGAGACCAGACATGACGCTACACGGGGGAGGGGCACACAGAGATCAGACATGACGCTACACGGGGGAGGGGCACACAGAGACCAGACATGACGCTACACGGGGGAGGGGCACAGAGACCAGACATGACGCTACACGGGGGAGGGGCACACAGAGATCAGACATGACGCTACACGGGGGAGGGGCAACACAGAGACCAGACATGACGCTACACGGGGGAGGGGCACAGAGACCAGACATGACGCTACACGGGGGAGGGGCACAGAGACCAGACATGACGCTACACGGGGGAGGGGCACACAGAGATCAGACATGACGCTACACGGGGGAGGGGCACACAGAGACCAGACATGACGCTACACGGGGGAGGGGCACAGAGATCAGACATGACGCTACACGGGGGAGGGGCACAGAGACCAGACATGACGCTACACGGGGGAGGGGCACACAGAGATCAGACATGACGCTACACGGGGGAGGGGCACAGAGACCAGACATGACGCTACACGGGGGAGGGGCCCACAGAGATCAGACATGACGCTACACGGGGGAGGGGCAACACAGAGATCAGACATGACGCTACACGGGGGAGGGGCACACAGAGACCAGACATGACGCTACACGGGGGAGGGGCACAGAGACCAGACATGACGCTACACGGGGGAGGGGCAACACAGAGACCAGACATGACGCTACACGGGGGAGGGGCACACAGAGACCAGACATGACGCTACACGGGGGAGGGGCAACACAGAGACCAGACATGACGCTACACGGGGGAGGGGCAACACAGAGACCAGACATGACGCTACACGGGGGAGGGGCAACACAGAGATCAGACATGACGCTACACGGGGGAGGGGCCCACAGAGACCAGACATGACGCTACACGGGGGAGGGGCCCACAGAGACCAGACATGACGCTACACGGGGGAGGGGCAACACAGAGACCAGACATGACGCTACACGGGGGAGGGGCACACAGAGATCAGACATGACGCTACACGGGGGAGGGGCAACACAGAGACCAGACATGACGCTACACGGGGGAGGGGCACACAGAGATCAGACATGACGCTACACGGGGGAGGGGCACACAGAGACCAGACATGACGCTACACGGGGGAGGGGCACACAGAGACCAGACATGACGCTACACGGGGGAGGGGCAACACAGAGACCAGACATGACGCTACACGGGGGAGGGGCACACAGAGATCAGACATGACGCTACACGGGGGAGGGGCACAGAGACCAGACATGACGCTACACGGGGGAGGGGCAACACAGAGACCAGACATGACGCTACACGGGGGAGGGGCCCACAGAGACCAGACATGACGCTACACGGGGGAGGGGCACACAGAGACGTCAGACATGACGCTACACAGGGGAGGGGCACACAGAGACCAGACATGACGCTACACGGGGGAGGGGCACAGAGACCAGACATGACGCTACACGGGGGAGGGGCACACAGAGATCAGACATGACGCTACACGGGGGAGGGGCACACACAGAGACCAGACATGACGCTACACGGGGGAGGGGCACAGAGATCAGACATGACGCTACACGGGGGAGGGGCAACACAGAGACCAGACATGACGCTACACGGGGGAGGGGCAACACAGAGATCAGACATGACGCTACACGGGGGAGGTGCACACAGAGACCAGACATGACGCTACACGGGGGAGGGGCACACAGAGACCAGACATGACGCTACACGGGGGAGGGGCACACAGAGATCAGACATGACGCTACACGGGGGAGGTGCACACAGAGACCAGACATGACGCTACACGGGGGAGGGGCACACAGAGACCAGACATGACGCTACACGGGGGAGGGGCACACAGAGACCAGACATGACGCTACACGGGGGAGGGGCACACAGAGACCAGACATGACGCTACACGGGGGAGGGGCAACACAGAGACCAGACATGACGCTACACGGGGGAGGGGCACAGAGATCAGACATGACGCTACACGGGGGAGGGGCAACACAGAGATCAGACATGACGCTACACGGGGGAGGGGCACAGAGACCAGACATGACGCTACACGGGGGAGGGGCCCACAGAGACCAGACATGACGCTACACGGGGGAGGGGCAACACAGAGACCAGACATGACGCTACACGGGGGAGGGGCACACAGAGATCAGACATGACGCTACACGGGGGAGGGGCACACAGAGATCAGACATGACGCTACACGGGGGAGGGGCACAGAGACCAGACATGACGCTACACGGGGGAGGGGCAACACAGAGATCAGACATGACGCTACACGGGGGAGGGGCCCACAGAGACCAGACATGACGCTACACGGGGGAGGGGCACACAGAGACCAGACATGACGCTACACGGGGGAGGGGCACACAGAGACGTCAGACATGACGCTACACAGGGGAGGGGCAACACAGAGATCAGACATGACGCTACTCGGGGGAGGGGCACACAGAGACCAGACATGACGCTACACGGGGGAGGGGCACAGAGACCAGACATGACGCTACACGGGGGAGGGGCACACAGAGATCAGACATGACGCTACACGGGGGAGGGGCACACAGAGATCAGACATGACGCTACTCGGGGGAGGGGCACACAGAGACCAGACATGACGCTACACGGGGGAGGGGCACAGAGACCAGACATGACGCTACACGGGGGAGGGGCACACAGAGATCAGACATGACGCTACACGGGGGAGGGGCACACACAGAGACCAGACATGACGCTACACGGGGGAGGGGCACAGAGATCAGACATGACGCTACACGGGGGAGGGGCAACACAGAGACCAGACATGACGCTACACGGGGGAGGGGCACACAGAGACCAGACATGACGCTACACGGGGGAGGGGCACACAGAGACCAGACATGACGCTACACGGGGGAGGGGCACAGAGACCAGACATGACGCTACACGGGGGAGGGGCACACAGAGATCAGACATGACGCTACACGGGGGAGGGGCACACAGAGATCAGACATGACGCTACACGGGGGAGGGGCACAGAGACCAGACATGACGCTACACGGGGGAGGGGCAACACAGAGATCAGACATGACGCTACACGGGGGAGGGGCACACAGAGACCAGACATGACGCTACACGGGGGAGGGGCACACAGAGACCAGACATGACGCTACACGGGGGAGGGGCACACAGAGATCAGACATGACGCTACACGGGGGAGGGGCACACAGAGACCAGACATGACGCTACACGGGGGAGGGGCACACAGAGATCAGACATGACGCTACACGGGGGAGGGGCAACACAGAGATCAGACATGACGCTACACGGGGGAGGGGCACACAGAGACCAGACATGACGCTACACGGGGGAGGGGCACACAGAGACCAGACATGACGCTACACGGGGGAGGGGCAACACAGAGATCAGACATGACGCTACACGGGGGAGGGGCACACAGAGATCAGACATGACGCTACACGGGGGAGGGGCAACACAGAGACCAGACATGACGCTACACGGGGGAGGGGCACACAGAGACCAGACATGACGCTACACGGGGGAGGGGCAACACAGAGACCAGACATGACGCTACACGGGGGAGGGGCACACAGAGACCAGACATGACGCTACACGGGGGAGGGGCAACACAGAGACCAGACATGACGCTACACGGGGGAGGGGCACAGAGAGACCAGACATGACGCTACACGGGGGAGGGGCCCACAGAGATCAGACATGACGCTACACGGGGGAGGGGCACACAGAGATCAGACATGACGCTACACGGGGGAGGGGCACACAGAGACCAGACATGACGCTACACGGGGGAGGGGCACACAGAGATCAGACATGACGCTACACGGGGGAGGGGCAACACAGAGACCAGACATGACGCTACACGGGGGAGGGGCACAGAGAGACCAGACATGACGCTACACGGGGGAGGGGCACAGAGAGACCAGACATGACGCTACACGGGGGAGGGGCCCACAGAGATCAGACATGACGCTACACGGGGGAGGGGCACACAGAGATCAGACATGACGCTACACGGGGGAGGGGCACACAGAGACCAGACATGACGCTACACGGGGGAGGGGCACACAGAGATCAGACATGACGCTACACGGGGGAGGGGCACAGAGACCAGACATGACGCTACACGGGGGAGGGGCACAGAGATCAGACATGACGCTACACGGGGGAGGGGCACACAGAGACCAGACATGACGCTACACGGGGGAGGGGCACAGAGAGATCAGACACCCCCCCCCCCCGGGAATATGATGTCTATAGACCTGGACAGTGCAGTCTGAGCCGTTCCTTCCCCAGGCACAAGTAGCCGGATTCAGGTAGACTTACGCCGTCGTATCTCTGCCCTGATTCTCTAAATCAGATACGCCTGAATTGACGCAAGTCTCCTACGCCGTTGTATATTGGGCGCATATTTACGCTGGCCGCTAGGGGCGCTTCCGTAGATTTACGCGTAGAATATGTAAATGAGCTAGATACGCCGATTCACGAATGTACTTGCGCCCATTGCTGTAACCTACGCCGTTTACGTAAGGCGTACGTCCGTTGTAAAGTTACCCCTGCTATATGAGGCGCAGCCAATGTTAAGGTATGGACGACGGAACAAGCGTTGAATTTTACGTCGTTTACGTAAGTGGTACGTGAATGGGGCTGGGCGTAGGTTACGTTCACGTCGAGAGCATTGAGCCGACGTATCTTAGGTATAATTGGCAAAGTGATTCCGAGAATGCGCCGTACGAACGGCCCTTCATTTACATGTAGTACGCCCCCTACCTGCCCAATTTGAATTAGGCCGGCCCATTTTCGCTATGCCAACGCAACTTTGGGAGCGAGTGCTTTGTGAATACAGCTCTTCCTCTCAGAGTTACGTCAGCGTAGCGAAAATGAGCTGCGATACGCCGGAACAAAGGAGCGCCGCTCTAGCTGAATCTAGCCCTTTGTGTTTTTCTCTCACATAAAATCCCAATAAAATACATTTACGTTTTTGGTTGTAACATGAGAAAACGTGGGGAATTTCAAGGGGTATGAATACTTTCTCAAGGCGCTGTATGTGTGACCAGCAGGTGGCGCTCTACTCAGTGTACACAAAGCGGGAACTTACTCTTCCACATGTGTGGGGACCTGGAGCACCGGATCTGCAAGAGGAGAGAAAATTACTACCAGCAAGAAGAGATTTCCTTCACAAGTTGCACCAACCCCCCCCCCCCCACCCCGTCACACCGCTCCCCCCCACCCCGTCACACCACTCCCCCCCACCAGACCGCTCCCCTCCACCCTGCACCCCGTCACACCGCTCCCCCCCATCCACCCCGTCACACCGCTCCCCCCCACCCTGCACCCCGTCACACCGCTCCCCCCCACCCCGTCACACCACTCCCCCCCACCAGACCGCTCCCCTCCACCCTGCACCCCGTCACACCGCTCCCCCCCACCCTGCACCCCGTCACACCACTCCCCCCCACCCCGTCACACCACTCCCCCCCACCAGACCGCTCCCCTCCACCCTGCACCCCGTCACACCGCTCCCCCCCCACCAGACCGCTACCCCCCACCCTGCACCCCGTCACACCGCTCCCCCCCACCCTGCACCCCGTCACACCGCTCCCTCCACCCCGTCACACCGCTCCCCCCATCCACCCCCCACCCTGCACACCGCTCCCCCCCCACCAGACCGCTCCCCCCCACCTTGCACCCCGTCACACCGCTCCCCCCCCACCCTGCACCCCGTCACACCGCTCCCCTCCACCCCGTCACACCGCTCCCCCCCCCCACCCTGCACCCCGTCACACCGCTCCCCCCCACCCCGTCACACCGCTCCCCCCCACCACGCTGTGTCACACCACTGCACCCCGCCACACCGCTCCCCCCCCACCAGACTGCTACCCCCCACCCTGGACCCCGTCACACCGCTCCCCCCCCCCCACCCTGCACCCCATCACACCGCTCCCCCCCACCCCGTCACACCGCTCCCCCCCACCACGCTGTGTCACACCACTGCACCCCGCCACACCGCTCCCCCCCCCACCAGACCGCTACCCCCCACCCTGGACCCCGTCACACCGCTCCCCCCCACCCTGCACCCCGTCACACCGCTCCCCCCCCCCCCACCAGACCGCTACCCCCCCCACCCTGCACCCCGTCACACCGCTCCCCTCCACCCCATCACACCGCTCCCCCCCACCCCGTCACACCGCTCCCCCTACCCTGCACCCCATCACACCGCTCCCCCCCACCACACTGTGTCACACCACTGCACCCCGTCACATCGCTACCCACCATCACACTGCTCCCCCGCCACCCAATATCCCCCTCTTTACCATACAGCTCTACAGACGCACTGACTCTCTCACCTTCTTTCAATGTCCACTTGATAGTTCCGGTCCTCTTGCTGACGGCATGAAGACTTCCATCCAAGGTGGAGACGAAGAGCAGCGTTTCCGGGAGAGACACCGTGCTGCTCCCTCCACCGCCCTGCAGGATAGAGAGAGAGAGGGGGGGTCATACTAACAGATTTCCAATACACCTTGGGGGGGGTCCTCCTTCCACCTATAGAGCGCACACACACCGGGGGGGGGGGGTCCTCCTTCCACCTATGGGGGGCACACACCGGGAGGGGTCCTCCTTCCACCTATGGGGCGCACACACCGGGAGGGGTCCTCCTTCCACCTATGGGGCGCACACACCGGGAGGGGTCCTCCTTCCACCTATGGGGCGCACACACCGGGAGGGGTCCTCCTTCCACCTATGGGGCGCACAACACCAGCCCTCCCCCTTTCATCCACACACGTGGGCAGAAAAGAGAAGTTTCCAGGGTCTAGTTTGGTTTCAGTCAGATAAAGGTCGGAGCACATGTCTCTTCCCAGGTCTTATCTCGCACACCCGCACTCATCTTAACAGCCCCCCCCCCCCACCGTGTGACTTTGCACTGCCCCCCCCACCACCACCAGAATAGGGGAGTTTCTTCTTACAGATGGGAAACTATTTCCACCTATTGCATCATCTCTTCTACAGAATAAAACCCGGCAGCACCAGGAACCCAAATCATTATCGGGGGTCATCAGGACCATCACGTTCCAGGACCACCAAATGTCATTTATTTATTTTTTTGGTTGAATTTCATAACCACCCAAAAGTTCCTGGGGCCCCCATATGATGGCTGGTCATGGTTATGTTAGGTCAGGTCCCTCTAGACTTTGGTGAGCCCTGTGTCAGCAGACTTTTGTCCTGAAACCCTTAAACACGTAAGAGGACACTCCACCCCACAACGAGCCCCAACATAGGAGGACACTCCACCCAACAACGAGCCCCAACATAGGAGGACATTCCACCCAACAACAAGCATAACGTAAGAGGACATTCCACCCAACAACGAGCCCCAACGTAAGAGGACATTCCACCCAACAACAAGCATAACGTAAGAGGACATTCCACCCAACAACGAGCCCCAACGTAAGAGGACATTCCACCCAACAACGAGCCCCAACGTAAGAGGACATTCCACCCAACAACGAGCCCCAACGTAAGAGGACACTCCACCCAACAACGAGCCCCAACATAGGAGGACATTCCACCCAACAACGAGCCCCAACATAGGAGGACATTCCACCCAACAACGAGCCCCAACGTAAGAGAGGACATTCCACCCAACAACGAGCCCCAACGTAAGAGGACACTCCACCCAACAACGAGCCCCAACGTAAGAGGACATTCCACCCAACAACGAGCCCCAACATAGGAGGACATTCCACCCAACAACGAGCCCCAACATAGGAGGACATTCCACCCAACAACGAGCCCCAACGTAAGAGAGGACCTTCCACCCAACAACGAGCCCCAACGTAAGAGGACATTCCACCCAACAACGAGCCCCAACGTAAGAGGACATTCCACCCAACAACGAGCCCCAACGTAAGAGGACATTCCACCCAACAACGAGACCCAACGTAAGAGGACACTCCACCCCCACAACGAGCCCCAACGTAAGAGGACATTCCACCCAACAACGAGCCCCAACGTAAGAGAGGACATTCCACCCAACAACGAGCCCCAACGTAAGAGGACATTCCACCCAACAACGAGCCCCAACGTAAGAGGACACTCCACCCCCACAACGAGCCCCAACGTAAGAGGACATTCCACCCAACAACGAGCCCCAACGTAAGAGGACATTCCACCCAACAACGAGCCCCAACGTAAGAGGACACTCCACCCAACAACGAGCCACAACATAGGAGGACATTCCACCCAACAACAACCCCCAACGTAAGAGGACATTCCATCCTACAACGAGCCCCAACGTAAGAGGACATTCCCCCCCTAACGTAAGAGGACATTCCATCCTACAACGAGCCCCAACGTAAGAGGACATTCCCCCCCTAACATAAGGAGGAAACTCCACCCAACAACGAGCCCCAACGTAAGAGGACACTCCACCCAACAACGAGCCCCAACGTAAGAGGACACTCCACCCAACAACGAGCCCCAACGTAAGAGGACACTCCACCCAACAACGAGCCCCAACGTAAGAGGACACTCCACCCAACAACGAGCCCCAACGTAAGAGGACACTCCACCCAACAACGAGCCCCAACGTAAGAGGACACTCCACCCAACAACGAGCCCCAACGTAAGAGGACATTCCACCCAACAACGAGCCCCAACGTAAGAGGACATTCCACCCAACAACGAGCCCCAACGTAAGAGGACACTCCACCCAACAACGAGCCACAACATAGGAGGACATTCCACCCAACAACAACCCCCAACGTAAGAGGACATTCCATCCTACAACGAGCCCCAACGTAAGAGGACATTCCCCCCCTAACGTAAGAGGACATTCCATCCTACAACGAGCCCCAACGTAAGAGGACATTCCCCCCCTAACATAAGGAGGAAACTCCACCCAACAACGAGCCCCAACGTAAGAGGACACTCCACCCAACAACGAGCCCCAACGTAAGAGGACACTCCACCCAACAACGAGCCCCAACGTAAGAGGACACTCCACCCAACAACGAGCCCCAACGTAAGAGGACACTCCACCCAACAACGAGCCCCAACGTAAGAGGACACTCCACCCAACAACGAGCCCCAACGTAAGAGGACATTCCACCCAACAACGAGCCCCAACATAGGAGTACATTCCACCCAACAACGAGCCCCAACATAGGAGGACATTCCACCCAACAACGAGCCCCAACATAGGAGGACATTCCACCCAACAACGAGCCCCAACGTAAGAGAGGACATTCCACCCAACAACGAGCCCCAACGTAAGAGGACACTCCACCCAACAACGAGCCCCAACGTAAGAGGACATTCCACCCAACAACGAGCCCCAACGTAAGAGGACACTCCACCCCCACAACGAGCCCCAACGTAAGAGGACATTCCACCCAACAACGAGCCCCAACGTAAGAGGACATTCCACCCAACAACGAGCCCCAACGTAAGAGGACATTCCACCCAACAACGAGCCCCAACGTAAGAGGACATTCCACCCAACAACGAGCCCCAACGTAAGAGGACACTCCACCCAACAACGAGCCCCAACATAGGAGGACATTCCACCCAACAACGAGCCCCAACATAAGAAGACACTCCACCCAACAACAACCCCCAACGTAAGAGGACATTCCATCCTACAACGAGCCCCAACGTAAGAGGACATTCCCCCCCTAACGTAAGAGGACATTCCATCCTACAACGAGCCCCAACGTAAGAGGACATTCCCCCCCTAACATAAGGAGGACACTCCACCCAACAACGAGCCCCAACGTAAGAGGACACTCCACCCAACAACGAGCCCCAACGTAAGAGGACACTCCACCCAACAACGAGCCCCAACGTAAGAGGACACTCCACCCAACAACGAGCCCCAACGTAAGAGGACACTCCACCCAACAACGAGCCCCAACGTAAGAGGACACTCCACCCAACAACGAGCCCCAACGTAAGAGGACATTCCACCCCAACAACGAGCCCCAACGTAAGAGGACACTCCACCCAACATAGGAGGACATTCCACCCCAACAACGAGCCCCAACATAAGAGGACATTCCACCCCAACAACGAGCCCCAACATAAGAGGACATTCCACCCCAACAACGAGCCCCAACATAAGAGGACATTCCACCCAACAACGAGCCCCAACGTAAGAGGACATTCCACCCAACAACGAGCCCCAACATAGGAGGACATTCCACCCAACAACGAGACCCAACATAAGAGGACACTCCACCCAACAACAACCCCCAACGTAAGAGGACACTCCACCCAACAACGAGCCCCAACGTAAGAGGACACTCCACCCAACAACGAGCCCCAACGTAAGAGGACATTCCACCCAACAACGAGCCCCAACGTAAGAGGACACTCCACCCAACAACGAGCCCCAACATAGGAGGACATTCCACCCAACAACGAGCCCCAACATAAGAAGACACTCCACCCAACAACAACCCCCAACGTAAGAGGACATTCCATCCTACAACGAGCCCCAACGTAAGAGGACATTCCCCCCCTAACGTAAGAGGACATTCCATCCTACAACGAGCCCCAACGTAAGAGGACATTCCCCCCCTAACATAAGGAGGACACTCCACCCAACAACGAGCCCCAACGTAAGAGGACACTCCACCCAACAACGAGCCCCAACGTAAGAGGACACTCCACCCAACAACGAGCCCCAACGTAAGAGGACACTCCACCCAACAACGAGCCCCAACGTAAGAGGACACTCCACCCAACAACGAGCCCCAACGTAAGAGGACACTCCACCCAACAACGAGCCCCAACGTAAGAGGACACTCCACCCAACAACGAGCCCCAACGTAAGAGGACATTCCACCCCAACAACGAGCCCCAACGTAAGAGGACACTCCACCCAACATAGGAGGACATTCCACCCCAACAACGAGCCCCAACATAAGAGGACATTCCACCCCAACAACGAGCCCCAACATAAGAGGACATTCCACCCCAACAACGAGCCCCAACATAAGAGGACATTCCACCCAACAACGAGCCCCAACGTAAGAGGACATTCCACCCAACAACGAGCCCCAACATAGGAGGACATTCCACCCAACAACGAGACCCAACATAAGAGGACACTCCACCCAACAACAACCCCAACGTAAGAGACACCCACCCACAACAACCCCCAACGTAAGAGGACACTCCACCCAACAACGAGCCCCAACGTAAGAGGACATTCCACCCAACAACGAGCCCCAACGTAAGAGGACACTCCACCCAACATAAGAGGACACTCCACCCCACAATGTGAGGAAGACATTGGTATCCGTATCGTAGGTACACAGCTGTGTGGGGGAGGGGTGACAGTATACAGTACGATAAATCGAATGTGATCTGGATTTAACCCCCACATGATCAGAACACAGCATTTCCTGGATTCAGTGCAGAGATCTCTGCTCACAACAGCCAAGATTATCACAACATTGTCAGAGATTACAGAACTAGAAACAAAGTATCATTCCATTCATTTAGATGAAAGGGAGGAACTTCGGTCTGTAAATGAGGGAAGTTTAACCACTTAAAGACCCGGCCGTTTTATGACAATTGTTGTTTACAAGTTAAAAACAGTCATTTTTGCAAAAAAAATAGAGCCCCAATATAGTGTACAGTGTGTGGGGGGGGAGGGGGTGATGTACAGTATACAGGTGGGGAGGGGGGAGTACAGTATACAGGTGTGGAGGGGGAGGGGGGAGTACAGTATACAGGTGAGGGGGGGTGTACAGTATACAGGTGTGTAGGGAGGGGGGGGTGTACAGTATACAGGTGTGTAGGGAGAGGGGGGAGTACAGTATACAGGTGTGTAGGGGGGAGGGGGTGTACAGTATACAGGTGTGTAGGGGGGAGGGGTGTGTACAGTATACAGGTGTGTAGGGAGGGGGGGTGTACAGTATACAGGTGTGTAGGGGGGAGGGGGTGTACAGTATACAGGTGTGTAGGGGGGAGGGGGGTGTACAGTATACAGGTGTGTAGGGGGGAGGGGGGTGTACAGTATACAGGTGTGTAGGGGGGAGGGGGGTGTACAGTATACAGGTGTGTAGGGGGGAGGGGGGTGTACAGTATACAGGTGTGAAGGGGGGTGTACAGTATACAGGTGTGTAGGGGGGAGGGGGAGTACAGTATAGAGATGAGGGGGTACACAGTATACAGGTGAGGGGGGGGGTGTACAGTATACAGGTGTGTAGGGGGGAGGGGGGTGTACAGTATACAGGTGTGTACAGTATACAGGTGTGTAGGGGGGAGGGGGTGTACAGTATACAGGTGTGTAGGGGGTGTACAGTATACAGGTGTGTAGGGGGAGGGGGGTGAAGTATACAGGTGTGTAGGGGGGGAGTGGGGTGTACAGTATACAGGTGTGTAGGGGGGAGGGGGTGTACAGTATACAGGTGTGTAGGGGGGAGGGGGGTGAAGTATACAGGTGTGTAGGGGGGAGGGGGTGTACAGTATACAGGTGTGTAGGGGGGAGGGGTGTACAGTATACAGGTGAGGGGGGAGGGGGGGTGTACAGTATACAGGTGTAGGGGGAGGGGGTTGTGAAGTATACAGGTGTGTAGGGGGAGGGGGTTGTGAAGTATACAGGTGTGTAGGGGGAGGGGGGTATACTGGTGTGTAGGGGGGGGTGTACAGTATACAGGTGTGTAGGGGGAGGGGGGGTGTACAGTATACAGGTGTGTAGGGGGAGGGGGGTGTACAGTATACAGGTGTGTAGGGGTGAGGGGGGTGTACAGTATACAGGTGTGTAGGGGGAGGGGGTGTACAGTATACAGGTGAGGGGGGGAGGGGGAGTACAGTATACAGGTGTGTAGGGGGGGAGGGGGGTGTACAGTATACAGGTGAGGGGGAGTACAGTATACAGGTGTGTAGGGAGGGGGGGAGTACAGTATACAGGTGTGTAGGGAGGGGGGGAGTACAGTATACAGGTGGGGAGGGGGGAGTACAGTATACAGGTGTGGAGGGGGAGGGGGGAGTACAGTATACAGGTGAGGGGGGAGGGGGGGTGTACAGTATACAGGTGTGTAGGGGGGAGGGGGGTGTACAGTATACAGGTGTGTAGGGGGGAGGGGGGTGTACAGTATACAGGTGTGTAGGGGGGGGGAGTACAGTATACAGGTGTGTACAGTATACAGGTATGTAGGGGGGAGGGGGTGTACAGTATACAGGTGTGTAGGGAGGGGGGGAGTACAGTATACAGGTGTGTAGGGGGAGGGGGTGTACAGTATACAGGTGAGGGGGAGGGGGGTGTACAGTATACAGGTGAGGGGGGGTGTACAGTATACAGGTATGTAGGGGGAGGGGGGTGTACAGTATACAGGTGAGGGGGGAGGGGGGGTGTACAGTATACAGGTGTGAGGGGGAGGGGGGTGTACAGTATACAGGTGAGAGGGGGTGTACAGTATACAGGTGAGAGGGGGTGTACAGTATACAGGTGAGGGGGGGAGGGGTGACACCATATGGTAGTATACAATGTAGTATGTCCCCTCCCCCCGGGGACAGGCGGTATGTACACATGGAGGGGGGGGAGGTAGGTGTTCCTCCGGCGGGAGGAGTTTCTATCACACACGCGGTCAGTCCCGGTCAGGCCCCCCCCGGGTGTAGTCGGTCGGTCGGTCGGGTCCGGTGGGTGTGAAGTACAGAGAAGGGAACTCACCGTCAGGCAGAGGAGGAGGAATGTGAGGAGAACCGGGAACCCCATCACCGGACACCGACTCCGCTCTCCTCCATTACCGACCACAAACTCCGCCCTCTTCCTGACTCCGCACCGCCCACACCCCGCCTCCTCCGCTACGTCATACAACCCCGCCTCTCACATTTCCTTATTCTTCTTCCCGCCTTCTCCAGAATTCATAGGGCTCCGCCCCCCACACATCGTACACACCCCCTTCCCGCCTTCCCCAGAATTCACACGGCTCCGCCCCCACACATCGTACACACCCCCTTCCCGCCTTCTCCAGAATTCACACGGCTCCGCCCCCCACACATCGTACACACCCCCTTCCCCAGAATTCACACGGCTCCGCCCCCCACACATCGTACACACCCCCTTCCCGCCTTCTCCAGAATTCATAGGGCTCCGCCCCCCACACATCGTACACACCCCCTTCCCGCCTTCCCCAGAATTCACACGGCTCCGCCCCCACACATCGTACACACCCCCTTCCCGCCTTCTCCAGAATTCACACGGCTCCGCCCCCCACACATCGTACACACCCCCTTCCCCAGAATTCACACGGCTCCGCCCCCCACACATCGTACACACCCCCTTCCCGCCTTCTCCAGAATTCATAGGGCTCCGCCCCCCACACATCGTACACACCCCCTTCCCGCCTTCCCCAGAATTCACACGGCTCCGCCCCCACACATCGTACACACCCCCTTCCCGCCTTCTGAGGAGGGACTGCGAGACACCATTCCCCTCCCCCTTCTTCTCCCTCCATCACTTCTCACTACAGGCATACCCCACTTTTACGTACACAACGGGACCAGAGCATTGATGTAAAACGAAAATGTACTTAAAGTGAAGCAATGCCTTTTTTCACTTCTAGGCTGTAGTGGGGGTGCCAGGGGCTTTAGTGGGGGCATCAGGGGAACACTCACATGTAAATAAGCTCATCTGATGCAAGGGGGGGCGCTCCAATCCATCCCCCGGACATCGCGCTGTGCACAAAGGACATTGCTATTGAGAGGCTGGATGGCATTCTGTGGCTGACTGGGAAGCCTGAGGGGATGTGATGTCACCGGAGGTGGGGAGGCAGCCAGGATACAGAAAGAGCACACTGGAACTGAGCAGGCTAAGTGCTCAGAACTTCAGTTCCGTCTAATGCGGGTGCACGGCGCGGGAATATTTGTACTTGTGAGACACTTTACGTACACTCGCGGGCATGTCCGTACTCGCGAGTGTAAGTAAAGTGAGTGTCCGTAAAGCGGGGTATGCCTGTATTCACATTCACCGCAATTTCCCCGCAATTCTCCCGTCATTCACCACACATTCTCCTCACATTCCCCCCACATTCTCCCGTCATTCTCCTCACATTCCCCCCACATTCTCCTCACATTCTCCTCACATCTCCCCCACATTCCCCTCACATTCTCCTCACATTCTCCTCACATTCTCCCCACATTCTCCTCACATTCTCCTCATATTCTCCTCACATTCCCCTCACATTCCCCTCACATCTCCCCCACATTCCCCTCACATTCTCCTCATATTCTCCTCACATTCCCCTCACATTCTCCTCATATTCTCCTCACATTCCCCTCACATTCTCCTCACATTCCCCTCACATTCACCTCACATTCTCCTCACATTCACCTCACATTCCCCTCACATTCACCTCACATTCTCCTCACATTCACCTCACATTCCCCCCACATTCTCCTCACATTACCCCCACATTCTCCTTATATTCACCTCACATCCCCCCCACATTCTCCCGTCATTCTCCTCATATTCTCCTCACATTCCCCCCACATTCTCCCCACATTCCCCCCACATTCTCCTCACATTCCCCCCACATTCTCCTCATATTCACCTCACATTCCCCCCACATTCTCCTCATATTCACCTCACATTCCCGCCACATTCTCATATTCACCTCACATTCCCCCCACATTCTCCTCATATTCCCCCCACATTCTCCCGTCATTCTCCTCACATTCCCCCCACATTCTCCTCACATTCTCCTCACATCTCCCCCACATTCCCCTCACATTCTCCTCATATTCTCCTCACATTCCCCTCACATTCTCCCCACATTCTCCTCACATTCTCCTCATATTCTCCTCACATTCCCCTCACATTCCCCTCACATCTCCCCCACATTCCCCTCACATTCTCCTCATATTCTCCTCACATTCCCCTCACATTCTCCTCATATTCTCCTCACATTCCCCTCACATTCTCCTCACATTCCCCTCACATTCACCTCACATTCTCCTCACATTCACCTCACATTCCCCTCACATTCACCTCACATTCTCCTCACATTCACCTCACATTCCCCCCACATTCTCCTCACATTACCCCCACATTCTCCTTATATTCACCTCACATCCCCCCCACATTCTCCCGTCATTCTCCTCATATTCTCCTCACATTCCCCCCACATTCTCCCCACATTCCCCCCACATTCTCCTCACATTCCCCCCACATTCTCCTCATATTCACCTCACATTCCCCCCACATTCTCCTCATATTCACCTCACATTCCCGCCACATTCTCATATTCACCTCACATTCCCCCCACATTCTCCTCATATTCCCCCCACATTCTCCCCACATTCTCCTCACATTACCCCCACATTCTCCCCACATTCTCCTCACATTACCCCCACATTCTCCTCATATTCACCTCACATCCCCCCCACATTCTCCCGTCATTCTCCTCATATTCTCCTCACATTCCCCTCATATTCACCTCACATTCCCCCCACATTCTCCCCACATTCCCCCCACATTCTCCTCACATTCCCCCCACATTCTCCTCATATTCACCTCACATTCCCCCCACATTCTCCTCATATTCACCTCACATTCCCCCCACATTCTCCTCACATTACCCCCACATTCTCCTCATATTCCCCCCACATTCTCCCGTCATTCCCCCCACATTCTCCTCACATTACCCCCACATTCTCCTCATATTCACCTCACATTCTCCTCACATTCTCCCCACATTACCCCCACATTCTCCTCATATTCACCTCACATTCCCCTCACATCTCCCCCACATTCCCCTCACATTCTCCTCATATTCTCCTCACATTCCCCTCACATTCTCCCCACATTCTCCTCACATTCTCCTCATATTCTCCTCACATTCTCCTCACATTCTCCCCACATTCCCCTCACATTCTCCCCACATTCTCCCGTCATTCTCCTCACATTCTCCCGTCATTCTCCTCATATTCACCTCACATTCCGGGGACAGGGCAGCCGCCGAGGAGCGATACGGGGACCGGGCAGCCGCCGAGGAGCGATACGGGGACCGGCCAGCCGCCGAGGAGCGATACGGGGACCGGCCAGCCGCCGAGGAGCGATACGGGGACCGGCCAGCCGCCGAGGAGCGATACGGGGACCAGGCAGCCGCCGAGGAGCGATACGGGGACCGGCCAGCCGCCGAGGAGCGATACGGGGACCAGGCAGCCGCCGAGGAGCGATACGGGGACCGGCCAGCCGCCGAGGAGCGATACGGGGACCGGCCAGCCGCCGAGGAGCGATACGGGGACCGGCCAGCCGCCGAGGAGCGATACGGGGACCAGGCAGCCGCCGAGGAGCGATACGGGGACCGGGCAGCTTGAGAGCGGAGGCTGCAAGGCAATGCGGAAACAACATCGGGGACCAGCGAGGGAGCGCACCATGCTCGGCTCGGGGGATGTGAGCCGCCGGCAAGAGACGCTAAGCCACGAGCGGCACCATCAGGGGAAGATCCTCCTCCACAGAGATGTACTGGAGGAAGTATTTGTCCCAAGCTGCCAGAGACCATCATGGCCTCCTTAATAATGTCCTTTTACATAGCGGAACATCTTCCTCAAATACCGGGGACCAGAGGCGAGCGTCCAATCCCCTCCAAAAGCCTCTGTCCCGCGTGAGTCTCACTTCTCCTCCGTCATCTAACAAGGTCCCAGACCTCCACCTGGTCCAGACATGCGATAGTCCAGCAGAGTGAACTCACAGTCAGTCCGCACCATCTCCATTCTTGGCTGTTGTGACAGACTCACCCGGGACAGAGGCTTTTGGAAGGGACTGAATGCTGGCCTCTTGCCTCGCGATCATGGGCCCTGGCATTTGGGGGAGGGGTGCTCTGTATGCCTGGGGCCCCTGTATATGCCATAATAGAGTGACTGATTCATACTGTTGGGACATACAGTGTAAGGAGATGCTAATGTCATCACCTCCAGCCACCTGTCTGTTCTCTGTGCTGATTGACCCTGCTATTGTGTGAAGATGTCCTGTGTTTACACTTATGATAATGTGTATTGTATAGCAGGTGAGCGAGGAGACGGGACGTCTACCCTGAAAGGTCATATCTCGGAGTCGCCTTGTTTGGGTAAATGATTAGTTAATTAGCTCATGTAAATTTATGTTCTGGTTACCTCCTCTAACTGTATATAAGGTTGTATTCTTGGTTCTCCATGTTCAGCAGACAAACAAGTCTCGTCTCGTTGTGTGTTGTGAGCAGCTGGAATATCTGATATCTATATGCAGACTGGGGGAGGGGTTATATGACGGAGGCACTCCAGCGTAGCGCGGGACGTTCCGTTACAGCTGTGTAGAAAGGTCTTTTCCCTCTTTTGGTCTAATGAGGACCTCCAAGGCCAAAGATAACCGACATCCTTCAATATGTGGTGGGTTGTGAGGCATAGTGGGTGCGAAGATGGAGAAAGTCATTGGGCGCCAGACACTTCTTGGATGTAAAAGAGGTTTTATTTCTTTTGACAGTCCTTTTTATGTATTTTGGGGGAAAGAGAGTTAGGACCAGGACACCCTTAGATGAGTGAGTGAGTGAGTTGTATAGCGACCCGAATCGCCTCAAGGCGCTTTGCATCCAGAGTCGCGCTGGTCCTTCAGAAGAGGCGGGTCTTTCGTTTTTTCCTAAAAGCCCGATGGTTTTCTTCCATGTGAACGGTCGTGGGCGGAACATTCCAGAGCCGAGGTCCTTGGACTGAAAATCTACGTCCTCCCTTAGATTTGTAGCGGGATTTGGAGAAGGTTTTGATTGGTTGATCGGAGCACGCGATTGGTGACGTAGGGGTTTCATTTTCTCACTTCAGTATTGAGGAGCGTTTCCTTGTGTAGTAGGAAACTCAATTGGCAGACTCCGAGACTTCAATAGGAGAAGAGCCGTGCAGGGAAAGGCCCCACCTCTGCATGTGCAGGAATGCCGTCTCCTATGGCAACCGTACCTAACAGTTCCTAGTTCAAACGTAACAGTTCTCTCAGCTTCACTACGACTTCTACTTGTAGCTCTTCAGCCCCGTGAGCTCCTGGTCTCTCACTAGACCCTCCGATTTACCGAATCCCTGAGCTACTCAAGGCTTTTGCGTTGGTATCTGCCTCAAGCGTCACCCCCGCTTCCCTGCTGGGTCCCTAAAGGACAATCCGCAGCAGCCCCCCGGAACTCTGATGCCAGGTTCATACAGTCCTGATCAAAAGTTTAAGAACACTTGAAAAGTGGCAGAAAATCATATTTTACATTGTTGGATCTTAGCAAGGTTCCAAGTAGAGCTTCAACATGAAGAAATGAGAGTGAGACAAAACATTTTATGAGCATTCAATTTAATGAAAATAACAAATAAACTGAAACAGGCTGTTTTTCAGCTGATCAAAAGTTTAGGGCCACATGCCTATAAAAGGCCAAATCTGTGCAAAGATGTGGATTGGTTGTCATTCTCTGTCAGGTAGTCACACGTTGTGAAGGCAAAGGCAAAAAAACTCCCTTTTTGAACGTGGTCGGGTTGCTGAACTGCATAAGCAGGGTCTCTCATCAAGACACTGGACGATCCTCGACCCTTCCTGGTGCTGACTGCAGCCCCATAACCATCAGACAGCATCTGAGACTGAAGGGCTTCAAAAACAAAAAACTTCTTCAAAAACCTCGTCTCCTTGAACGCCACAGAACTGCGCCAAACACGAGACATTCAAAGGTGGAAGAAAGTTTTATTCTCTGATGAGAAAAAATGGAACCTTGATGGCCCTGATGGTTTCCAACGTTACTGGCATGACAAGCAGATCCCACCTGAGATGTTTTCTACGCGCCACAGTGGAGGGGGCGCCATAATGGTCTGGGGTGCTTTTTCCTTCAGTGGAACAATGGAGCTTCAGGAAGTGCAGGGGCGTCAAACGGCCGCTGGCTATGTCCAGATGTTGCAGAGAGCATTCCTCATGACTGAGGACCCTCGTCTGTGTGGTAACGTCACAGGACAACGCTAAAGTACACAATGCCCGCAGGACAAGGGACTTCTTTCAGGAGAACATCACTCTTTTGGCCCATCCTGCGTGTTCCCCTGATCTAAATCCAATGGAGAACCTTTGGGGATGGATGGCAAGGGAAGTTTACAAAAATGGACAACAGTTCCAGACAGTAGATGGCCTTCGTGCGGCTGTCTTCACCACTCGGAGAAATGTTCCCACCCACCTCATGGAAACGCGAGGCATCAAGCATGCCGAAACCAATAAGGGCGGAGCTACTCATTACTGAGTTCATGTTTGGAAGTTGGATTTCTGTTTTGGGGGGGTTTAGTTTTTTTTGGAGGTGTGGTCCTAAACTTTTGATCAGCCGAAAAACAGCCTGTTTCAGTTTATTTGGAACCTTGTTAAGATCCAACAATGTAAAATATGATTTTTTGCCATTTTTCAAGTGGTCTTAAACTTTTGATCAGGACTGTATATATATATATAGGGGGGGGGGGGGGGTGAGAGAATACAATGTAATGATGTGAGGTGTATATTATATATATAGGGGGGGGGGGGGAGAGAATACAATGTAAAATATGACTTTTTGCCATTTTTCAAGTGGTCTTCAACTTTTGATCAGGACTGTATCTCCGCTGGGGTGACTGAAGTCTGCTATGCCGATCTTTGTTCCCGGTGGAGGTTTGGATGTCCCAGACTTCAGGAAGCATCCCACCGGTGCCAACCAAATGTGACGGACTATGGACACCTGGACTGGGCATCTCCACCAAGAAGCTGCTTCCCAAATTCTGGAACTCAAGACCAGTGTGTCTGGCCATAGTTACCCCAAGAACTAGACAAAACCAGTGAGTCTGGCCATAGTTACCCCAAGAACTAGACAAAACCAGTGAGTCTGGCCATAGTTACCCCAAGAACTAGACAAAACCAGTGAGTCTGGCCATAGTTACCCCAAGAACTAGACAAAACCAGTGAGTCTGGCCATAGTTACCCCAAGAACTAGACTAGACCAGACCAGTGAATCTGGCCATAGTTACCTCAAGAACTAGACCAGACCAGTGAATCTGGCCATAGTTACCCCAAGAACTAGACCAGACCAGTGAGTCTGGCCATAGTTACCCCTACAGCCATCCAATGGGAGTTGTGATCGTTCCCTTCACGGGACATCTACATGCAGATGGACTGATGTTAACCCCTCCTCATCTGGATTCAGCAGTGGTATCGTTGTACACATTTTTATACCAGTATCATACTTGGCTACATGTTTTTATGACTGCCTTTGGTACCGTTTGGTATTACTCGCACCATTTTTACAGTTTATGTAGCTACATCGATTTTATCTCCGGTGCAATATTTATTTTGTTACCTACTTGAAGACTATAAAAGTTTTAATGCCATTCCCAATGGGGCGCGGCCTTTGTGTGTGTTTTGTATCCTGCTCTCCATTTTTCCAGTGGTTGGGAATCGGCCTGCAAGGAGATCAGATAAAAGTAGTTGGATCTGTATGTGCGTTATAATTATTCGAAATTAGTCGCTTAATCGTTTAAAAAAAATCAAGTGATCGAACACGAAAATTTTAATCAGTAACAGCCCTAATATAAAGATATTGATCTGGCAAAGTTTTCATCGATCCGGCGATGTCTCTATTGATCCGGCGGAGTCTCCATCGCTCTGGTGATGTATTTATTGATCTGGCAATGTTTTCGTTGATCTGTTGATGTCTCCATTGATCTGGCAATGTTTTCATCGACCTAGTGATGTTTCTATTGATCTGGTGATTTCTCCATTGAACTGGCGATATTTTCATTGATCCAATGGTGTCACCATTGATACGGTAATGTCTACATGGATCTGGTGATGTCTCCATTGATCTGGTGATGTCTCCATTGATCTGGCGATGTCTCCATTGATCTGGCGATGCCTCCATGGATCTGGCGATGTCTCCATTGATCTGGCGATGTCTCCATTGATCTGGCGATGCCTCCATTGATCTGGCGATGTCTCCATGGATCTGATGATGTCTACATTGATCCGGCGATGTCTCCATTGATCCGGCATTGTCTCCATTGATCTGGTGATGCCTCCATGGATCTGGCGATGTCTCCATGGATCTGGCGATGTCTCCATGGATCTGGTGATGCCTCCATGGATCTGGCGATGTCTCCATGAATCTGGCGAAGTCTCCATGGATCTGGCGATGCCTCCATTGATCTGGCGATGCCTCCATTGATATGGCGATGCCTCCATGGATCTGGCGATGCCTCCATGGATCTGGCGATGCCTCCATGGATCTGGCGATGCCTCCATTGATATGGCGATGCCTCCATGGATCTGGCGATGCCTCCATGGATCTGAAGATGTCTCCATTGATCTGAAGATGTCTCCATGGATCTGAAGATGTCTCCATGGATCTGAAGATGTCTCCATGGATCTGGCGATGTCTCCATGGATCTGGCGATGTCTCCATTGATCTGGCGATGCCTCCATGGATCTGGCGATGCCTCCATGGATCTGGCGATGCCTCCATGGATCAGGCGATGCCTCCATGGATCTGGCGATGCCTCCATGGATCTGGCGATGCCTCCATGGATCTGGCGATGCCTCCATTGATCTGGCGATGCCTCCATGGATCTGGCGATGTCTCCATGGATCTGATGATGTCTACATTGATCCGGCATTGTCTCCATTGAGCTGGCGATGCCTCCATGGATCTGGCGATGTCTCCATGGATCTGGCGATGCCTCCATTGATCTGGCGATGTCTCCATTGATCTGGCAATGTTTTTGTTGATCTGGCGATGTCTCCATGGATCTGGCGATGTCTCCATTGATCCGGCATTGTCTCCATGGGTCTGGCGATGCCTCCATTGATCTGGCGATGTCTCCATGGATCTGGCG
Source organism: Rana temporaria (assembly GCF_905171775.1). Classification (NCBI taxonomy): domain Eukaryota; kingdom Metazoa; phylum Chordata; class Amphibia; order Anura; family Ranidae; genus Rana; species Rana temporaria. The sequence continues at coordinate 283,948 of NC_053500.1, read as the reverse complement.
ATGTCTCCATTGATCCGGCATTGTCTCCATGGATCTGGCGATGTCTCCATGGATCTGGCAATGTCACCATTGATCTGGCGATGTCTCCATGGATCTGGCGATGTCTCCATGGATCTGGCGATGCCTCCATTGATCTGGCGATGTCTCCATGGATCTGGCAATGTCTCCATGGATCTGGCGATGTCTCCATTGATCTGGCGATGTCTCCATGGATCTGGCAATGTCTCCATGGATCTGGCGATGTCTCCATTGATCTGGCGATGCCTCCATGGATCTGATGATGTCTCCATTGATCTGGCGATGTCTCCGTTGATCTGGCGATGCCTACATTGATCTGGCGATGTCTCCATTGATCTGGCGATGTCTCCATTGATCTGGCGATGCCTCCATGGATCTGGCGATGTCTCCATGGATCTGATGATGTCTCCATTGATCTGGTGATGCCTCCATGGATCTGGCGATGTCTCCATGGATCTGATGATGTCTCCATTGATCTGGCGATGCCTACATTGATCTGATGATGTCTCCATTGATCTGGCGATGTCTCCGTTGATCTGGCGATGCCTACATTGATCTGGCGATGTCTCCATTGATCTGGCGATGTCTCCATTGATCTGGCGATGCCTCCATGGATCTGGCGATGTCTCCATGGATCTGATGATGTCTCCATTGATCTGGCGATGCCTACATTGATCTGATGATGTCTACATTGATCCGGCATTGTCTCCATGGATCTGGCGATGCCTCCATGGATCTGATGATGTCTACATTGATCCGGCATTGTCTCCATGGATCTGGCGATGTCTCCATTGAGCTGGCGATGCCTCCATTGATCTGGCGATGCCTCCATGGATCTGGCGATGCCTCCATGGATCTGATGATGCCTCCATTGACCTGGCATTGTCTCCATTGATAATCCTCTGCTTGTAATGCAGTTTCCTTCTCCGCTTTTTTCAGGATCTGGACTGAACTTCCTGCCGTGGATGGGACTCGAAGGCATTTGGATGGGTTAGGTGGTGTAAGATTGTGTCGTCATTGTTGAGAGACTAACATTGATTATCTGGTTACAATGGCATCTGAAAGCGGGTGTCATATATTAGGCAGCAAGTGAACATGTCCCTGAAGTTGATGTGTTGAAAGCAGAAAAAAATGGACAGGTGTAAGGAGGATTTGCGACATATACAAAGAAAAAAGAGCGCAAGACGGCCCTCATGTGATTCCAGCAAAAATCAAATCAAAGAGGGTAAAGCCTCGTACACACGGTCAGACTAATTGCGTACAGGCCTTTACACTCACAGACATGGAACGGAAAGTCACATGTACAGCAAAGTCTCCCTTCCTGGCTGGGTCGGCTCCCAAGAGCGAGTGGTGTGGATGGTATTGCGATCTCCGCTTCCCCATCAGGTCAGGCTGTGTTTGCTGTAGAAGACGCGCACGGCCCATGCCGGCGCTGCGTGACGTCACTCACGGCCGTGAAGGAAAGACCGGGTGAGTAAAGTAACTCCTCTTGGCCAACAGAGCGGTTGCCAAGACTGCATGTTTCGGAGGTGCGGCCTCCTTCTTCAGGTCCTGGTCTTTCCTTCACGGCCGCGAGTGACGTCACGCAGCGCCGGCTGGACCGTGCGCGTTTTCTACAGCAAACACAGCCTAACCTGATGGGGTTTGTGATATGATTTTGCTTTTTTAGCATTAAAAGGGTGTCACACCAGGGCAGTCTTGCGCTCTCTTTTCTTTGTATATTTCAGACCAAGTCCGCCTCCCAGTGGATCTTTGAGAGAGCTACGGCACCAGGAGCAGAGAGAACTTCATATATAGACTGTTACCATTTGAGTGTTGTTTATGGGGACAGCGCTGGTTTGGTTTTTCTGTGGTTTGTAAGGATTTGAATGCATCACCCCATACATCAGGGGGTGTGTCCCCCTCCCCCCCCCGGAATGCACGGGGGTGTGAAGATTTTCATAGAATGTATATGTCACTTCCCTGAATGAACACAGTGAGTGATCAGTACTGATCCATTCTGGGTCTATTCATTGGAAATATGGTTAATATGAATGAACAGGAAGCCTCTGTACAGAGCGCTCTCTCATCCATTCAGTGCAGCAGCCTGTCATTGATCCGTCCTGGCTGCTTCCCATCGCTGTACACAAACCCAACCCCCGGGGACACAGAAAAACCCCCATGCAATGTGTGAAGGAGGCCTGTGATTGGGCGTTCACCCCTCCAGGTTTTACGGCATTCCTCGGCCTCCCTCATTGGACGTCCTCTGATCTGGCCCCTCCCCCCCAAGAAGTAAAGACTCGGAGACGTTGTGTGCAGAATGGAGATTTTTATTTAATAAAACAGCGAAGCGGATTCTGGTTATCAGAACATTGTGAGCAGGCGCAGCGTGAGAGCGGGCTGTGCGGGACGCCACACACTCCATGACATGCACAACACATGAACACAAAGACAACGTATGACCCCGGGAGGAAGGGCAGCTTCCAGCCAGAGCTTCTTCATCAGGTATTCATCTAGTACCATCCCCCGGGAGGGCTGTACAGGCAGAGATCCCCGGGACCCACCCCCCACTCTACGACCCAGGACCTCCCCCACTCCGGAACCTACGCCACCCCCCACTCTAGGACCCGGGACCTCCCCCACCCTGGGATCACCACCCCCTTTCTAGGACCCAGGACCTCCCCACCCCACTCTGGAACCTCCCACCCCTTTCTAGGACCCAGGACCTCCCCACCCTGAAACCACCATCCCCCACTCCGTAACCTCCCTCACCCCACGACCACCACCACCCCCCACACAAGACTTCTCACCATTCACCCCCATCCTCACTGACATTAAAAACAACTTCCTCTATACAGAGCCATCTCCCCGGAATACCAGAGCTCTTCATTCTCACCACTGCAGGGCGCTGCTGTCCGGGGTTAAAGCTGAACTCCAGGAACTCTGTGCTGGACTGGTGGGGTGACGTTCAGCGAGGAGCATGTCACCGGGAGGTCGGCTCTCTCTATAGGTCCAACGCTTGGCCCTCTGGTCTCAGGTACTGCAGCCGCTAATCCCGCCCCTCCCCTCCTCCTGCCCAATCACAGAGTGCTTTGTATTATGTGGATAGGCAGCAGAGGGGAGGGGCGAGCAGAACTGCTGCATGTGAGAAGAGCCGTCCCTCCTGTCAGAGCTCCGGAGGGGAAGTCCAGAGGGCGGCATGGACCTCATTAGACCCCCTCCCCCAGTGTGACATCATTCCTGGAGATCACCTCTATAGGACACCTGTGGGGGAGGGGGCTGCAATGTCTACCTGTATATAACCTGCGCTCCTACCCTCTGTATACAGATCAGATAAAAGGAAATGTGGGGGGGGGGGCTCTGGATCAAAATCACACACAGGCTGAAGGTGGATCACAGACAGTCCCATCCCCCCAGAGATCTCTGCAGTGTACAGCGAACCCTGCAATAGGAGCCCTCTTCCTTGGGGGAGGGGGGCCCCCTGTGATAGGAGCCCCTTCTTGTGGGGGAGGGGGGCCCCCCATGTGATAGAAGCCCCTTCTTGTGGGGGAGGGGGGCCCTCTGTGATAGGAGCCCCTTCTTGTGGGGGGAGGGGGGCCCCCCATGTGATAGAAGCCCCTTCTTGTGGGGGAGGGGGGCCCTCTGTGATAGGAGCCCCTTCTTGTGGGGGAGGGGGGCCCCCTGTGATAGGAGCCCCTTCTTGTGGGGGAAGGGGGCCCCCTGTGATAGGAGCCCCTTCTTGTGGGGGAGGGGGGCCCCCTGTGATAGGAGCCCCTTCTTGTGGGGGAGGGGGGCCCCCTGTGATAGGAGCCCCTTCTTGTGGGGGAGGGGGGCCCCCCATGTGATAGAAGCCCCTTCTTGTGGGGGAGGGGGGCCCTCTGTGATAGGAGCCCCTTCTTGTGGGGAAGAGGGGCCCCCTGCTTTAGGACCCCCTTCTTGTGGGGGGCCCCCTGCGATAGGAGCCCCTTCTTGTGGGGGGCCCCCTGTGATAGGAGCCCCTTCTTGTGGGGGGAGGGGGCCCCCTGTGATAGGAGCCCCTTCTTGTGTGAGAGGGGGGGCCCCTTCCGGGGGAGGGGCGTTTTGTGTCACAGAGAAGACCAGAGATCAGACGTACGTAGAACGTCACAGGGGAGGGGGAGGGGTCCAGGAAAGACGCTTCAAATTATAAAACACTAAAAAAGACGAGAAAATAATCTATAAAACGATTCTCCAGTCTGACATGTAAACGAATGTCAGCCAATCAGCGCAAATCAACTTGGCAATTTCACCAGAACTCAAAAGCTATAAAAAAATAAGGTCTTCTATGGATGGGAGTCATGGCGGGGGAGGGGGGTGATGGGCGTGGCACCCAGTATGACCTGTGACCTCTCGGGTCCCGTACCGCGCACTCTGTGATTGTACGTCACTAAAGCATCGTATGCTCTCTCTGTACACACATACAATAAATAATTACACAATATTCCTCGGCCTCCTTCATTGGATAAATATCAGCTGCAGTACAATCACGTGACCTGCAGGGGGTGCTGTGAGCCAAGCTTTGGTCAGAAGGGACTCACTAGTGCATTCTGCTGGCAGGGAGACTGTACTGCAACCCTAAAGACAGTAAAAGCGTGATATAGAAGGTCACACCTAATCCCTACACTGATCCCTCGTCTAAGTCCTCGTCACGGGAGAAGTCGGGGGTTGTGTCCCGTTCCCTGGCGGTCACCAAGCAGGTTCCAACTACATACCTCTGCCGGAGGGTGGCCACCAGGGAAGAGGAGCAGCCGGACTTCATTTCATGACGGAATCACTTTACAGAATATCTAACCCAGCAACACAATGTCCTGTATATGAGCAGCACAGGTAAGCCGCCGTACGGCACAGGTAAGGACAGGTAAGCCGCCGTACGGCACAGGTAAGAACAGGTACGCCGCCGTACGGCACAGGTAAGCCGCCGTACGGCACAGGTAAGGACAGCTAAGCCGCCGTACGGCACAGGTAAGAACAGGTACGCCGCCGTACGGCACAGGTAAGGACAGGTAAGCCGCCGTACGGCACAGGTAAGGACAGCTACGCCGCCATACGACACAGGTAAGGACAGCTACGCCGCCGCACAGGTAAGGACAGCTACACCGCCATACAAGACAGGCAAAGACAGCTACGCCGCCATACGGCACAGGTAAGGACAGCTACGCCGCCATACGGCACAGGTAAGGACAGCTACGCCGCCATACGGCACAGGTAAGGACAGCTACGCCGCCATACGGCACAGGTAAGGACAGCTACGCCGCCATACGGCACAGGTAAGGACAGCTACGCCGCCATACGGCACAGGTAAGGACAGCTACGCCCCACCGTACAGGACATCGTTGTTGCTGGGATTTGTTTTACGTGTTACTCGTATGTAGAAAGTGCTTTTTAGTTTATTCCTATGTTAGTGTGATGCCTTCCCCATTGGTCCAGGCAGCCAAGAGGCGGGATTATCACCACCTCAGCCATTCTCCAGAGTAGGAGATCCTCCTAGTACAGCCCCTTTCTGCTAGAGCCAGGCTCTGATTGGAGGAGGAGAAGTTGTATGGGCGCAGACCAGGCAGTGAGCTCACCTCCTGGATTGTATGGCTTGTGTCTCTTCTCCAGGCCCGTCCCAGTCTGGTCACCCACCGGAGATATAGTGCATTGGGTGTGTGGGGCTTTCTTACCCCCCCTAACATTTCCTGCACAGGCTGGACACCACCGGGCGGGCTGGGGTTGTGCTATTACCACTTTCCTGGAGTGTTGGTATAGAACAATGACGGCGCCATCCATGTGCCGGCAGGAAGTCGGTCAATGGCGGCGCCATCCATGTGCCGGCAGGAAGTCTTTCAATAGTGGCGCCATCCATGTGCCGGCAGGAAGTCGGTCAATGGCGGCGCCATCCATGTGCCGGCAGGAAGTCTTTCAATAGTGGCGCCATCCATGTGCCGGCAGGAAGTCGGTCAATGGCGGCGCCATCCATGTGCCGGCAGGAAGTCGGTCAATGACGGCGCCATCCATGTGCCGGCAGGAAGTCGGTCAATGACGGCGCCATCCATGTGCCTGCAGGAAGTCGGTCAATGACGACGCCATCCATGTGCCGGCAGGAAGTCGGTCAATGACGGCGCCATCCATGTGCCGGCAGGAAGTCGGTCAATGACGGCGCCATCCATGTGCCGGCAGGAAGTCGGTCAATGACGGCGCCATCCATGTGCCGGCAGGAAGTCGGTCAATGACGGCGCCATCCATGTGCCGGCAGGAAGGTCGGTCAATGGCGGCGCCATCCATGTGCCGGCAGGAAGTCGGTCAATGGCGGCGCCATCCATGTGCCGGCAGGAAGTCGGTCAATGGCGGCGCCATCCATGTGCCGGCAGGAAGTCGGTGAGCAGTCACTGAGAAGGGTCCTAACAAATCTCCTCCTCCATCCGCCTCTCATCTCATATACAACCCATACTGGAGGCTCCACCTTCCCGGGAAGATGATGGAACGTGAGGATAATGGAGAGTCTGCTGGGTGGTCGGGGATTGGCAGTAAAGAAGGTGTGGCGTTTAGGAGGAACTCCGACACTCTGCAGTAATCCGGTACTGGTAACATCCCTGAGCGGGGGGCACAGTGATGTTCACAACGCGCTTTACAACAGAATAAAAAGTCTAATACTGTAAACGGCCACCACTTCACATTTCATGGGGCATCCACCGTCGTGGCCTCCGCGTCCGAATCTTTGCTGGAACGCGAGTCCATCGCCGAGTGCATTATCGTCACATACACGTCGTCCATGTTTGGCATGACAAATATTTTCTGGGGGGAGAGAGAGAACATACATGAGAAATGATGCAAGGGAAGTCTGGAGGGTAAAGGGAGTCTGGGGGTAAAGGGAGTCTGGGGGTAAAGGGAGTCTGGGGGTAGAGAGGGGTTGAGGGGTTATAGTGGTATGGGGGAGGGGGAGACATGGACAGTGTGAGGAATAAAAGAGGGAAATCGGTTGATAAATGTAGTTTATTAAAAAGGAACACGGGAATTTTTCAGGTTATATTGCCACCTACAGGAGGATTGGACACTGGCAACCAAAAAACTCTAGGCCAGCCCAGATGACCCCTCCCCCTACAAGGCCGGGTGTGACCTTTGTCCTTTGATGGTCCAATGTTCTTTCTCATCTGTTACAGTCCTTGGAGATACTTCTACTCTAATCGAGCCTCCAGGGTTCCTCCCTGGTAGACCTCGCCTCTACGATGTGAAGATCTGCTCGGACATCCCCTACATACACAGAACTCTGTACACCTTCAGCTTATATTGGGGGAGTCGAGGCCGAGGAGTGGACATTTTCTAGGGTTTCCAGTGATATGAAGGAACGAGGAAGCTACAGTTGCCGGGCCAGGATGGCCTTCTCACATAGAGTGATCCTCAGAGACAGGCAAGTGATGAGGTGAGGCCAGTGGCCCTGGACCTGGAGAGCGCTCCATGACTAACTTCTTACCAGAACAGAGTAAGAAAAGCTCCTTATGCAGGAGAAGCCAGTGCCTGAAGGTCACTTTACTGCAATGTCAGCCGGGTCTGGTGTGAGCCGAGGGCAGGCCACACTGGAAATCTGAGAAGAATCCCGAGTCCCAGCCGACCAGCGAATGAACACGTCCCTCTTCCAGGACATTAGCTGAAAACCAAGGCATGCTGGGAGTAGGAAGGGTTCTCCTGGGCTGGCCTACAGTTATTTTTGTTTCCAATTCCCCTGCAGGCGGCAGTATAACATGAAGGTAAAATGACTTCCTGTGTCCCCCAAAGGAAAAGAAAATAAATTGTGACCCCCAAAACAATAATCAGGTGACCATTTCTAGAAGTGTGAATAGTTCTGAAGGAGAACTTGTTCCATCACCCCCATCATCTTACCTGGAATTCCTGCTCCAGCTTCTTCTCAATCCACTCGGTCACATGACCCAAGGTCACCTCTCGCTCCCCAAGTTTGGGTCGAGCTTTCAGTTCCAGGTGTGGCGGCTTCCGGAACCCATACCTGTGCGGAGACAAAAGAGAAATCATGAAGGTTAAGGTCAGAATAACAGAGTCCGGCATTGTGTGTCACTGCTATCGGGACGGGCACATGGGTTCTCAGTCATAGAGGAATCTTCTGGATGGGGGGGGAGGGGGGTACGCAGGATGACTCTCCATCGCCTGACATATCACAGCTCATCTTCATGACCTTTGGATTCGATTTCATAAAAGGGGAGAAGCTTTCTGGAGGATTCCCATTCTAGGAGAACCTTGAGAATCGAAGCGGGCCCCCGGCACTGACCACAAGGCATCACGTGACCTCCACCATGATGAAGCTGACAGTGCGTCTCTAGAGGCACTTACCATATGCGGTCGGTGGGTGGTGGTGGAATGTTAATGGCCAGTGTCCCTCGGCACTCCTGGACCTCCACGGTGAGCAGCAGCGGAGTATTGGACACCTCTTCTATCTTCTTCTTGATGAACTCCGTCTCTGTGGCTTTCTGGAAATATTTGGACTTGGTGATCTTATCTACAAACCTCATGATCTTACTGGTGCGGTGGGGCCCCCCATACCTGGCAGAAGACACAACAGATTACACCATTAGATGAGGAGGCTGTGAGCTGAACAGGGCAGAGATGTGAGGATTGGGAAGTGATAGACGGGGGAAGGTCTCACCCCTCTGCTCCAGGCTGCTGCTTGTCTCCTGATAATTCGGGGGCGTCCTCTTCATCTGAGGAACCGGCGCTGGACGACTCCTCATCGCTGTCTGCCAGGTAGTACGCCCTCGGCCTGGCCCTGGTGGAGAGAAGACCGTCAGATTAGAACCAATTCTATGGACGTTTCTGGCTGGATCTCACCGAAACCTCACAAACATTAATATCGTATATGGATGAATGAAAAGAACATTCACCCAATGAAAAGAACATTCACCCAATGAAAAGAACATTCACCCAATGAAATGAACATTCACCCAGTGAAATGAACATTCACCCAGTGAAATGAACATTCACCCAATGAAAAGAACATTCACCCAATGAAAAGAACATTCACCCAATGAAAGGTTCTATTATCCAACGTAGTGCCCACCTCCGATGGCTTTCTTCTGCTCCCTCCAAGAGGCCGGCTATAGAAGCAGCCAGAAGGTGGCAGTATTTAAATGTAATAAAGACCACGTCACATTAGTGATCCTGTCAATGGTGGCAACACACCAGCAACAGGACTTCTAAGTAGAACATTCCCCTGTTCCTAGAGAATTGCTCCACCACTGCCCAACATTGTACAGATTCAGCCACACAGCACCGCCCCCACCGGCTCACAGAGCAACACCGCCTAACCCCCCCCCCCCCCGCTGGCTCACACAACGCCGCCCCCCACCGGCTCACAGAGCAACACCACCTGCCCCCCGCTGGCTCACACAACGCCGCCCCCCACCGGCTCACAGAGCAACACCACCTTCCCCCCGCCGGCTCACACAACGCCGCCCCCCCGCCGGCTCACACAACGCCGCCCCCCCGCCGGCTCACACAACGCCGCCCCACCCCCCGCTGGCTCACACAACAACGCCCCTCCACGCCTCCGCCGGCTCACAGAGCAACACCGCCTGCCCCCTGCCGGCTCACACAACAACACCCCCAAAGGCTCACATGCTGCACGCTGACACAACACCGCCCGTCCGCTGCCGGCTCACACAACACCCTGCGATAGAAGACAGGCCACAATGTCCCGGATATATACGAGGAAAGGTAAAGGGTGACCCGGGATACAGTTTATATTTAGTCACCAATATTGTGTTGGGTAGTGGAGTTTGTAAAACAATAACAGATCAATGGAAAGATTTAATGCCTCGTGCAGTTCCAGCTTCTAATAAGCTGAGGGCCACAGAGGAGTGAGAAGAGGGCCGCTGTCACCTTCCAATCCAGCACAGCGACGTGTCCGATAGACATCACACACAACGGCAGCGGATGGAAATCTGGGGGAGGAGACTCAGAGGCGGGAGGAGGAGCTCACCCAGGAGATGGCGATTAATATTTTATGAAGAACACTATTATGTTTCATTCATACTCAGGAAGTGAGCAATCTATTTATAGATCACCAATTACCGGACCCACAACGCCAATCTCACCGCGTCCTACAGAGATATGAGGATCACTTACCATTCCCAGATCCACACAGGAGAGCAGAGGAGAGAAATGTACAGACACGTTATATACAAATCACACAGCATGACCTCCTCTGTACAGCCCCCCCATTCCTGGAGACCCCCCATCCTATCAGACACCTGTATTGTACAGTATCCTCTACCCCCGGCAACAACCTCTGCACCCCCAGCAACATCCTCCGCCCCCCCCGGCAACATCCTCCGCCCCCCCCCCGGCAACATCCTCCGCCCCACCGGCAACATCCTCCGCCCCCCCCCGGCAACATCCTCCGCCCCACCGGCAACATCCTCCGCCCCCCACCAGTATCCTCTACCCCCGGCAACATCCTCCGCCCCCCGGCAACATCCTCCGCCCCCCACCAGTATCCTCTACCCCCGGCAACATCCTCCGCCCCCCAGCAACATCCTCCGCCCCCCGGCAACAACCTCTGCCCCCCCCCGGCAACATCCTCTGCCCCCGCCAGTATCCTCTACCTCCCGGCAACATCCTCTGCCTCCCCAGCAACATCCTCTGCCTCCCCGGCAACATCCTCCGCCCCCCCCGGCAACATCCTCCGCCCCCCCCGGCAACATCCTCCGCCCCACCGGCAACATCCTCCGCCCCCCGCCAGTATCCTCTACCCCCCCAGCAACATCCTCCGCCCCACCGGCAACATCCTCCACCCCACCGGCAACATCCTCCGCCCCCCGCCAGTATCCTCTACCCCCCCCCGGCAACATCCTCTGCCCCCCCCACAACATCCTCCGCCTCCCCGGCAACATCCTCCGCCCCCCGCCAGTATCCTCTGCCCCCCCCGGCAACATCCTCTGCCCCCCGCCAGTATCCTCTACCCCCCCCCCCAGCAACATCCTCTGCCCCCCCACAACATCCTCTGCCTCCCCCACAAAATCCTCTGCCCCCCCCCCCGGCAACATCCTTCCCCCCCGGGGTATATATTTGGACATACCCATCATCCTCTGCTGTAGGCATTGTCCTCAAGTATAACCCCCAGCATACTTTACCTAGCACCTTTGCTTCCACTTAGAATGATCTACTCCATATAGAATCTAATGGTACATCCAGTGACCACCTGCCTTCCCAGAATCCCCTGCAGCAATAGTAAAGTGAGGATAGAGTAGAACTTACCCCTCTTTTCCAATATCACTGACTTTTAGGGCCTCCCCAAAGGGCTCTTTCCCCAGTCTGGTCAGGTTCATCTTGGTCTCCAAGGTCATGAGAAAGGAGCCGTTATAGGAGATCTCCAGGTCAGTCCACAGACCTGAGGGAGAGACATTGGACAGGACTTAGTATTTACATCTACGATGGATCACCCGGCCAATCCAGTCATCTACGACAACACGCTAGTAAATGGCGATTACTCCACCCTCCCACCAATCACAGAGCAGGATATTGTCCCAATCTCACCTCGATGGTCAATGGTGGGTTTGTAGGCGTGAAGGATTTTCGGCACAGAGAAACCCATATCCAGTTCTGTCAGCGTCAGCTCATTCATGAAGTACGGCAGCTGCAGAGATAACCAAGGATGTGGAAATACTCAGAATTTACTACAAAAGTATGAATGTGACTTTTCCAGATAGCAGAGTCTTTCGACCCCGGGTGTGACGGGGGGCCCGTGGAACCCAGAATCCCTGGGAAAGTATGGGGGGATACCCTTGTTTCAACTCCCCATGCACCTCTTATGTCCAAGTCACCAAGTGTCTATTACAGAAACATCGGCATTGTACGATTGGCTGCCAATCCCCGACGACGTCATCTTGTGACGAAACGCGTAGGTGTGGCCTCTGTCCCTGACGCTATCACGTCTCCTACACAGCAAGCAGAGACAGCGGGAGGACACGAGAAGACGCCAAGATTACTCGCACACACAGGCGGATGTCCATTCCAATGCGTACAATGCCGATATTTCTGTAAGTGCACTACTTTTAATAAATTACCTTGTTTTAGCAAATTTACACTATGGGGATCTTTTATTCTTTCTCCCTCCTGAGACGCATGTGAAAGCTACAGCCAGGATTTAGAAACCGGATTGCCACAAGTCTTGCTGGGAGACTTAAACCAATCCTGTGTCCATACTGACCGCTGTTGTGGTCACTTGTTCTGGTAAGAAGACTACAACACTATGATGTCACTCGGGTGTTTTATCTGCTGGACAGATCACATGGATTTCTTTTGATGTCACATTTTGAGTTTACTATTAGTGATTCACTGATTCACACTGGAGAATCTATCCTTTGGACTTCTATCATATTCACGGTTCTCTCACGTGATATGTTTGGACTGTGTTATCACGAACATTCATTCCTATTCCATTACGGGTGTTTGATTGCCTTTTCTTATGTATTTTGTACATTCTCTTTTATTCATACCTTGTGTTCAAACATTAGGGTCTCACATTTGTTTACAGGTTTTTGTGCCGTACCTCTCCTTTTTAACTTCTTTGTAAATTTGTATCTATCATTTCTTGGTACTTGGCAGCACTTACAAATTTTTTCTGCGCAGTGTTTTTTTCTTATAGGAAATTTATTTTCTTTGAAAATTTTTTTTATTTTACTCTACAATGCTGTGCCGTGTGAAGGGGAGCCGGTGTTCTGTCCACCAGGTAACTTCCAGGTCTCGGGCGGAAACCAGAGCTAGGTCTGGAACGCAAACTGTGAATTTGGGCTGGAGCACGGCATGAGGAGGGATCATGTCACGGACCGTGATGCAACGCGTTTCGGTGCCTGCACAGTGAGGAGAGGATATCACTGCACGCACCTTTTTCAAGCTCCACCAGCAAAGGGACAACGAAAGTCTTTTGGTTTAGGCAATTCAAGGGATCTCATGCTGGATACCTAGGGGGACACAGAGGCCCAGATTCTCATACATTCGCGCTGCTCCTGGGCAGCGTAATGTATGAGCTCTACGTTACACCGCCGCAGGTCTACAGGTTTCTCAGAACACTTACCTGTAAACTTGCGGCGGTGTATCGTTAGATTGCTCGGCGCAAGCCCGCCCAATTCAAATGGGGGCGGGCACCATTTAAATTAGGCGCGCTCCCGCGCCGAGCGTACTGCGCATTCCCCGTTCGGGTAAATTACCCGACGTGCATTGCGCTAAATGATGTCGCCCCAACGTCATTTGCCTAGATGTATACGTAAATGGCGTCCAGCGCCATTCACGGACATCTTACGCAAACAACGTAATTTTGATTCAATTCGACGCGGGAACGACGGCCATAGTTAACATTGGTTGCCCCTGCTAATAGCAGGGGCAACCTTACGCGTCGGGTACGCTACGCAAACGACGTTAATTCGCTGTGTCGACCTCGCGTATGTTCGGGAATCGCCGTACTTACCTCATTTGCATAGACGGGGAAAAGCGACGATGCGACACCTAGCGGCGGGAAAACAAATTACTTTTAAGATCTGACAGCGTAACAGCCTTACGCTTGTCAGATCTAATGGGTACCTATGCGCAACTGATTCTAAGAATCAGTCGCATAGATACCCGGGGCCAGATGAGGAGTTACGACGGTGCTAATGGTGTTGCGCCGTCGTAACGCCTTCGAGAATCTGGGCCAGACTGTGCTAAACAGGATCCTGATCCGATTTCTCAGGAGAGGGATCATCCTCAGAAGTGGTCCTCATGACCTCCACTACTGTGGAATGGGAGGTGAAGGCTGTATTACGGTGAAACCACTGTGCTACA